>NW_027397087.1:3993806-4101306 GCF_003265705.2 Callorhinus ursinus
AAAATAAAATAAAATAAAATAAAATAAAATAAAATAAAATAAAATAAAAAATCCTCCAAAATATTCATCTTTTCTTCTACCAGGCATAAATTGACATCACAAGGAGACATTTTGGCTTTTGCCACTAACCAAAAATGCGAAAGAGCCTCTGTGCCAAAAGCAAGAGCTTCAGACTTACAATCGCCAGAACAAGGGAAGACTTGAGCATGCAGCTCCCAATGCAGGAGGCTTTCTTAGGGCACTTTCTAATGAAGTGAAATCAGATTGTGCCTCCTCTATATCTGATAGCTTTTATTATCTGTATCTATGAATTACCCAAGTTTAATGGGAAATACAAGAAGAGATTACAAAGGCACTGACTAGTAAAATATTTTTACAATTGTGAAATTTGCAGCAAGTCTCTTTCTTCCCCGGGGAAGGCAGAGTAAGGGGCAAGGGGCTAACATCGTAAAGCATATGACCATGGCAACAGCCGCAATGGGGGCGTGAACTCAAAAGCGTTTCAAAAAACATACACTAAGAAGTGAATGATTCCCATCTGTCAGCAACAATGGGGCCACATTATTCATTGTTCTGACAGTCCTGTACCCCATGGGTGCTGAGAATAGCCCCCCCCCCTTCAGCGATCTCTGGTTGTAGATGAGGAAACAGAGGCATTTAATTGAACTAAGGCTACGTGACTTGCCCCAAAGAAGTAAGCAGCCTGAGCTCAGTAAGTGTTTGCTGACTTTGGGACAGAAAATCCAATAGCCAGCTATTTTCTTTTTTAAGAAAAATAATGATTATAAAGATCTTCATGGTTTGCACTTTCCAAAACAATTTCATAAATCTTCAATGAAGCAAATAGATGAGTTAAATACTATCATCAAAAGATGGTAAGATGTGTGTGTGGAGATCCTAATCTTGGAGGTTTTTTTCATTTAAACCAACAGTGAATCCTCTGGGACAAGTGCTATCCAATAGAAATGTAATCTAATGCACTCATATAATTTAAAAATTTCCAGTAGTCATAGTAGAAAGAGTAAAATAAAAAGAACAGGTGAAACTTATTTTAATAATATATTTGATTTAACCCAATATATCAAAAATGTTTAAAAATGCAACTAACATAAAAAATTGTTTTTATATATTACATTTTTAATACTTTATTTGAAATATAGTATGTAATTTAAACTTATAGCCCATCTCAGTTAGAACTAGTCACCTTTTGGGGCAGCTGGATGGCTCAGCCAATTAAGCATCTGCCTTTGGCTCGGGTCATGATCTCAGGGTCCTGGGATCAAGCCCCGCATCAGGCTCCCCGCTCAGTGGAGAGTCTGCTTCTCCCTCTCCTTCTACCCTCTCCCCCGCTCATGCTCTTGCTTTCTCTGTCTCTCTCAAATGTATAAATAAAATATATTTTTAAAAAAAAGAACTAGTCACCTTTCATGTGCTCAGTAGCCATGTGCGGTTAATGGAAACTGTTTTTAATAACATAGCCCTGAAGTTCCTTCTTTCCCCTAATTTAGATGTTATGCTGCCCTAGTTTCTCCACTAGCCAATGTAGATTTCAGGAATATAAAAAATTGGTTGACTTGATTTAGTGTCATAATTACCAAGGGCATCTAAAAATCCACTTGGGAGATATTCACATATTCTCTCAAGTCCTAAGAAGGAATATGTGTGTGTGTGTTTGTGACAGTACTATTACATATGTGTGTGACATATATCAACAAGCCTTAGTAGTGTCCCTATGCTATGTAGAGCATGTCACAAGTACCAGATCAGGATTAAATCATCATTTTGGACAAAATATTTATTAAGTCCCTACAATGCATAAGACAGCCTTGTTTCCATCACCAGCAAACCTCAGGATGATTCTAAAGTTTTTGACAGCCCTAAGTGTAGTGGATGAAGGATTAAACAAGGACAATGGAAGCCTGACTTCAAGTCTGGTCTCTCTATAGGCACTATGATTTTGTGCAAGTCATTTCCCCACCCTGATCTTCGATTTACTCTTTGGTGAAATGACTGGGTGACCTTTACGCTCCTTTCCAGTTCTGACAGGCAATGGCTTGGTAATAAAAGTTTACTTCCTTTTCGCCTCAAGGACCACATTCCTTACACTTCAGCAGTTGTCTATATGTTGTGATTTATAGAGTACTAGTAGGATCGCCAGATTTAGGGGAAAAAATACAAAACATCCAAGTAAAGTTTAGTTCAATTAGAACTTCAAGAAAACAATGCATAGTAAAGTATAAGCATATCCCATGCAATATTTAGCATGTACTGGTACTAAAAATTATTTGTTGTTTTACCTGAAATTCCGATCTAACTGGTGCCCTGCCTTGTATCTGGCAACCCTAGGGACTAAGTCTCGTGGCCCTTTCGCCTCCTCAGGGGCTTGAATTTCTCATGCTGTAGCTCAGCAGAATGAGATAAGCACAAGCTTTTGTCAGATACCGTGAGCTGGAACCCCGGTTCGGCACATTTTCACTGTGTGTGACTCAGTTTCCTCATCTGTGATCTTAAAAATTGACCTATAAGGTAAGTATTTATCCCTGTTCTATAAATCAGGAGACAGAAGGTCAGAGAAGCTGGACTAGTCCCTTTACATTCATATTTTAATCATTGATCAATCTCTAGAAGAGGGCAATCATTACATGAAATACTGTATGTGCCAGGTACCTATTAAGCACTCAACAAAAGCCATTTATTTGTGCCATGATTAAGACTAGAAGAGTTGTTGATAGGGTGGTGGGCAGGGGAAATTTTGACTTAGAGGACTCCTTTGGAAGGGCAGACATGAATGAGACACTATAACAGAGTCTTGAGCAGCTGAGGAAGGAATGATGAGCAGGAAGGTGGGAAAAAAGGCAAAGAATCCAGATGGTAGGGTACACAACCATTAGCTCTCCATGTGTGATCTGCCTCACTAAGCACTGCGCATCACACTACAGTTCCAGAGTTCCTGTTCTGCACGATTTCCACAACTGCTTCCCAGTACTCTTAGTACTGAGTAAAGCAATCTGAATCAAGGTTTTCCTTCATTAGGGAAAGCACAGATACCATACCCAAGACAAATTCCTTTTACCATTCCCCCAACATTTCTATAAACCATGCACAAAATGCAATTGCAATATACAAGGATAGCCTCATTGGGAAAAAATAAGCTTCCCTGAGGTAACAAGCCTGGGGGTTTGAGTGGCAGCGGGAAAGGGCCAATCTTTGCCTTTACAGAATTATGAGCTAAATTGAAAGCATCCCTTCTGGGGTTCCTTTTAGTGCCATTAGCAGAGCTACTTCTTTCTCCCACCAATGGCTGCCACTAATATGGCATGTTACTCCCAAAAGCTTGGAGACCAGAATACTCTTCCCAATTTTTCCATCACCTTGGGAAAGCTCTATCCCCTCCAGCTGAGACTGATTAAAAAGTAAGAAATCTTTTCCTCATGATTTCCATCCTAAATTCTCAACTCCAATGATGCTGGCCTGCCTTCAGGTGTTCCAACTTTTGCTATTCTTTTCCTTTTCTCCTACACATCAGTCTCTGCTCCTTTCTTTAATACTCTGAGTTCTGTCTCCTTACATAACACCTTCCCTGGCCAGCCCACACCAGAGTCCTCTCTCTCTTACCTGAGCTCTTCTGGTTGGTTTGATTCACTTGGCATTTATATGGCCTTGTGTAGTATGTGCATGTGTGTGCATGTGCACAAATATGAGTGTCTATCCAATTAGAATATCAACATTTTCAAGACAGAAACAAAGCCTTATAGTTCTCTACCTCCTCATATTTAATAAAATAGTACCTTTTACATGTTCAATAAATATTATTTTTGAGAGGATAATAATAAAATCATCAGGTCTCCTTCTAATAATCCATGATTTTGTCTCATTAAGGCTAACCTAACCTGTTGAAACTAGTGAAAGTTGTCAAATTTTGATAGCTTGGTCTATGGAGCATATTCAGACTTCAGTGGGTGGTGGACAAAAAGCAAGAGTAAGTTGATACTGAAAATGGGAAGTTGACCCAATAGTAGAGCAGGCCACTGAGGGAAGTACCAGCAGTGCAAATAAGCATCTGCATCCATAGGGTTCATCGGGTCAGTGAGGGCAGCAGCTGAAGTGATTCTCAAACTCGGTGGGTGATAGTGCCATGTTTTTGGGTTTCAACCTATTTAAAGATCAGGACCTGTCTAGGAGCTAGAGATACCATAGATAAGGTCTAGTCCCTGGGAAAGGTGGCTGGCAGAGGTAAGCAAGGTATCTCTGTCAGTGGTCTGTATCTAAGGCAGAAAGCCAATGCCTAGCAGATCTTGAAATGCTTATCTGAACACCCAAGAAGATATCTGTTTATACTCACTGAATATACACAGAAAGATGAAGGGAAGCCTTCATTTTAGGCGATATATGAGTACCAGAACTAATCTTACAACAGCAGGTCTTAGATATCTTACAGAAGCAGGACTAATTCTAGATCACACTTCCTGATGAGGCATAATCCTTTAATGTTTCTTCCAGTTCTTAAGATTTAAGCCCAAGGATTGAGGAGGACTGAGCTTAAAGATGGAAGTCCTCAGTTCATACACATATACAGGTCTAACAGGACTGGCTAAGGTAAAGGCTGGTAATTTATCTATTGATTAATGGTTAGATAACTTCATGTCATATATGCCCTGAGGTTTCTCAGTAATGGCTAAATACCTTTTTTCAAAAAAAATTCAAGCTAATTATTGTTTAATATTAATTAAGAAACACACACACACATTAAAAAGAGAACACACTTCTCCAACTTGCAGTTTGAAAAGCAGGTCTGAATGTTCTTCATGAGTTCATAGAGTTCATAGAGAGACAATATTACTTTTTCTCTATGGCATAATGCTCTAATGTAGTCTGCTTTAGAAATACAGTGCAGGCCTTAAGTAGAGCTCACAAAACCTGCCACACTCTTCAGTAATTGACCTTGGATTATCAAGGATGGTAGATGGGGGGAGAGGGAAATGGGAAAATACTGGTCAAAGGGGACAGTGTTTCAATTATGCAAGACTAATACATTCTGGAGATCTGATGTACAGGGTTGTGACTACAGTTAACAATATTATATTGTATACTAGAAATTTGCTAAGGTGGTAGATCTTAAGTGTTCTCACCACAATTCCTATGTGTCAATTATGCCTCGATATAGCTCAAAAAAAGTATGTAGATGAAATGATAAAGGTCTGGAAAATGACCAGAGACAGAAACCTAGAAGCCCCTACATATAAGGATGGGGGAAAGGAATGACAGTTAATAAAGTACACTGAGAAGTAAGGGTCAGGCCAAAAAAAGTAGAAGAGCCAGGGGAAAAGGCCATCATGAAAGCCCAAGAAAGAAGGAGCTTCCAAAAGTCTGCTCTAGTCAGTGGTGGCAAATGTGGAAAGGCCTAGATGTTTCCTACTTGGCTCTAACACCTCCTTTCTAAGCAGATTCACACAACGTTCTAACTTTGGCTTAGTCACCAGTTTCAGCAAAGGCTGGAAAAGGATTAAACACAGTTTGAGCTGGAAATCTGCAGGAGGGCAGAGCAAGGTCTTTTCTTCCGTGTGCATTGTAGAGCACCATGCTGAAAGGGCAACTGGGGGATGCATAGGGTTGTTACCTTCCAGATTCAAAAATGAGTCAATGATTGTCTTAACAGGACATAAAGTACAGAAGTCAAACCAAGACAATGGAAATAAAAGTAAAAACAAGAGATTCCTGGGTATCATTTGAAGGCATTGAAAAACATTCCGTTTAAGATTCTTAGGATTTGCACATAAATCTGGTGTTGGCAAATAATTGCCTATTCTACTGCCAAAGTTCTACTTTGGGGGTTCTTAAAAATTCTCCAAACATATGGTGACATAGCCTTTAGAGCTTAGATTTAATTCTTCACCTGTATGTTAGAAAAACATGTTAGTTTCAAGTAATACATTATTTTTCTAAATATTCATTTAAAATATTAAGACTCATAATATTACATGTCTCATGAAAGCATTACAAACCTCAACATTCTTTCACTGTTGTTCTAATAGATTGTTGTAAAAATATCTTACACTGGTAAAAAAAAAACTGAAAACCTGGGGGAGGTGCAAAGATAGAAAAAATGCACAGCAAAATATAGCACAAAAAGCAGAGTTCCTTTTTTCCGTGTATTCGATATATCACGATCCTCACCTGTCCATGCGTGCTATGTGTTAGCATAGAACTTTCCAACATTTTGAATTCTATTAATCTAAAATATAAAGCCCTATACCTGTGATATATTACTAATGCTAATAGATAAGATCACCCAATTATAAACTTCAGTTTACTCTTATTAATGTAGCAAATGAAGGCATGGAAGTGAGTGAGATCTCATTTTGGATAAGGTTCCATTTCTTGTTAAATGTTGTTATTTCAGAGTTGGGCATATATCATCATTGATATAACAATAACAGATGTCTTATTTGTGGATTCATCTCCTATCCGCCTCACAGCAATGATTTTACTACTTGTGAAGGATTACAAAAAATTACTGGAAGATTTACAAGAGGTCTCTGCAGTATTTATCTAGAAGCCAAGTATAATATTGTTTTTCCAAACCCATCAACCAACACAACTTAATCCTGACTCAAAAGAGCTGCACTATTCTTTCCTTAGTCAGCCTGCGTGATTACACCTTCTGTACCCCTTTTGTCAATAAAACTTGGATGAGTCGCGGTAACACATGTTAGGTGGGGGTATGAACATCCCATCCTCCTAGTCTTCTGAAAACATCAATGGTTATGTTTTTCGGGAGATACTAACATCAGGTTTTGTAGTGTGTACTTACTGAGCCAGTTCTTCCCTGCCTCCACCTCCCCCCCCCCGCCGCCCCGCACTGGGGTGGTCCTTTTTATTTCGACAGTCCTCAAAGGGTTTAGAACTTGCTGGATTTCAGGTTTAGTTGAAGTTTGTGTTGTTTCTTATGAATTGCTTGGGAATAAAGGCAAGAGAAATTTTGGGATTTTCAGGACATTCAAAGCCCTTTCCCTTTTAATTGTCTACTGAAAAGAAACCTGGGGAGATGAGATGCCATAATCTTGGGCACAGTCATCAGGGCTGTGTCCTCAAATACCATCAACAGGTGGCTCAACAGCCTGTGCTATAGATGATAGGAATGTCAGAGTTCCAGTGTGTGATCAAGGTGCTGGAAAAGACTTGGGGGGATTTCTTAATATTTCAGGAATTTTTCACAAGACCTCATTTAACATTCCCAGTGACATAGTAGGGCTATAGTTAACCATTGTCTTCTCACAGGGTGGATAAAGTCAAGGTGATTTTTATTCTATCTAACAAGCTGAGCAATGGGCACCTGTAGCACATCTGATTTTACAGTGCTTTTTAACAGCAGATCAGAGTCCAGTCAGGGAAACACACTTTAGATCATTTACAGGGAAATGGAAATGTGGTGATGCAAGAGCTAGGAGGATCCAGACAGGGGATAATGAAGCAACCCAGAAATTAGCAACAGCAGGAAGCCTCTGCCATCTCTAAGGATCAAGGGAAGGAGGTGTTATTCCTAGAGCTCAAAAGCCAGAGCTGTCTGGTGGGGGCTAGAATCTCAGCTGAGAATTGCCTGATGGGAACAGGGACCATGGAGGGAGAGACAATCCCACAGGAGCTTGAGCCACAGAAGGAAGAGAGCCAGTGCCATAAATGGAAGCTCAAGGCAAAGAACAAGGAGGAGAACTGGGTGGCTTCTCTCCCATTGCCCACCAGCCTTCCACCTGTGCCTACCATTGGCCAAAACTAGGCAGAAGCCATTTAGGAAGAGAAGTTGAGAAATGTAGGTCACTGCAACACACATCAGAGAGGGGCAGAGAAGAGAAAGGATTTGAGAGGAAACAAACGAATGGCTGGCAAAAATAGCATCTGCTACTCAAAGAAATTTATGTCAAAAACCAAAAAAAAAAAAAATTCAGATTCTCTCAGTATTACATACAGTCTCTATCTTCAAAGAATTCTCTACAGCATTTCACTGGAAAAGTGAGATAATAGGCATTAGATAATTAAACAATGCAAATATACGAATACTGTCTGCTTTGCCGGAATGCCCCTAGTTAGAACGTGATTCAGTTCACATGTAATTGGTTAACAGGGGAATATAATTGATAAGCAGGGGGATGCTCGTGTAACGTGGAAGTCACCTTGTTTCAACACAACATTTTGGTCGACAAGAGGAACCAAAACATAGCAAAAGGAGAGTGGTAAGTTTCTGCAAGAAAGGAAACATTTCCCAGCATGGCTATTGCATGGTCACAGCAACTCTTTCTAAGGCTGCAGTATATAATTTTAGAAAATTAAAAATGAGGGCTTGCACTCTAGGCTCCCTCCCCAAAGAGGTGCTCCCCCAGCCTGAGGAAACGCTTAGCTTGTTGCAGGTTTGCCATGTCTCAGTGCCCACCTTAGCAACCACCCCATTGGCTCAGACTCCATTTACATCTATGTTCATTATCTTAGCAACACCTCCCTAATTAATCAGAATATTATCAGCATCTCCACTCTATTATTACTGTTTGTTATTGATATCTACTGTGGCCATACCCAGCCACACTAAGGAGGACTGCATGCCAGGGAGATCCAACTTAGCTCAGATACCAAATATGGTTTTTATTATGCTCTGATTACAAATTGCATGAGGTCTTGAGCGGTCTGCCCAGCGAGCCCTTTTTATTGTGTGCGTTTGTTTTGTTTTCATGGAAGATCGAATTTTTTTAGGAAAGCATATATCATGTTATAGTGCAAGCACTTATAGTAAAAATATCATTTGGTTTGGTTACAAAGCACTATAGTATGGAGAAAAGATCAATATGGATCATTCATTCGTTCATTCATGCAGCATTTATTAAACATCCTTTCCTTGGCAAATTCAAATAAGAGTCAGGCATAGAAAGAGCCTTCTCTCCAAAGAGTTTACAACCAGACCTGTTAGCAGATCATTAAAATACAAAGCAATAAATGTTGTAATAGGAGTATTATTGGCATGACAAGAAAGTCTAGAACAGGGTAAGAGCAACTTTGCCAGCGTCAGGAAAGACTTCAAGAGGAGATGATATGTGCATAGTCTTAAACAGTACCAGTTTGGCAAGGGGTGAAGGAGAAAAGAAGCATCCTAGGCTATAGGAAAACATGTGCAATGGCATAAATTTTAATATAATTAGTTAATATATGAGTTTTAGGAATGGAGCCAGAGATGAGACTCCATGCAGAAAATGCCAAGAACTGTAACAGGAGAAGTTGATGCTTAATTTCCAAAAGCCTTATAGATCCAGCTATAGGAGTTTAGCGCTCATCCTATGAACAAGTGGACTCCAGCTGAGGTCTTTAAGGAGAGACATAACTTGATGAGAATTGTTTTCAGGAAGATCATTCTGGTGTCTAGGTGAAGAATGGACTCGAGGGAAGGAAGACAGATGCAGGGGAGATCAGATAGGAGGCTAGATGAGTACTCCAAACAAAAATGATGAGGGTCTAAGCCAGTGGCCATGAGGATGATAAAAAGGGACTTTAGCCAGAGGACACTTCTGAGGGGGAATTGACAGGTCTGATGATCAACTGGACGTGGAAAATAAGGGACATAAGCCAAGGATGACTTTAAGAGTCCTAACTGAGGCAACAGGGTATATTGAAATGCCATTAGCCAAGGGACAGAACTCCATAAGGAAATGCAGATTTGAGGATGAAGGTAAGGGGTTTAGCACTTCTATTTTCAAACTGTCCAGATTATTTCAGAAGTGGATATGGGGGCCTTAATTTCTGTGAGATAGCTGTACAAATTGGCAAAAATCCATTGTTGAAAGATATTTAACCATCTTTCGTATGGTTTGCATGCGATAGCCAAATCATAGGTGACCTAATTTCCTGATCTGTTAAATGGGTTTTACTTACCAGTGTTTGTAAAGAGATCAAGTTAAAATCTATATGCTCAACATTTAAAAATATTATGAAAAGCAGCAATATTTCCAATCCCAAAAGCATCTGTACAGTTTGGCAAGCATACAATATGTAGATTGGGGAAGAAACACTGGATTTCCGGGCAGGAGCGCTGCATGGTATAACTGAGGACAGATGCAGTTCCATGGAAATGCTTGCGATGTACATAAAGAAGGCATTGCACAGCCCTGAATTAATAGGAATATATATTCTAATTAATTGACAGCAAGAGCTGTTGATAGAATGAAAACCTAGATCTCTAGCTCCCTAAGCAAGCGCCCTGACACAGCCAAATAAATTGCTGAGACTCTGTCTTTATATAATATATGATGCTGTCTTGCAATAATCATCCCGTGTTTTCCCGTCCCCCATCTATTATTTTGGATTTGGGGTTCTTTTTTTATGCCCAAATTTAACATGCACAGAAGAGAAAACCTAGAGATGGAAATTAGAACAAAGAACAACAGAAAAATTTCGAAAGAGCACTTTAATTCAGACAAAATGGCCACCACGTTGCACATTTAAGAAGTATGTGATTTTTGTAAAAATGAAAATTATACCACTGACGCTCCTTCACTGTGGTGTTTTTGCAGCAGAAGTGAAAGTTATACTGGGCCATCCGCATTTCTTGTCATGTCCTTGTGACCAAAAGCACATTGTCATATAAGTGATTAGTATCAGAAATATATAATTTTCTCTGTACTTAGTTAACACACCACTTGCCTTTTAGGTAGTATCTTCTAAAAAAAAAAAACTATATGAACCTCTTCAGACACGCTATGAAGACACACCATCTTCATACATGTCAAATCCCTAGGAGATGATTAAGGCCAAAAAGGCAAAGGGCAAGGGTTTTAGGAGCTCTGGTCCGATGCTTTCATTTACAGCATCGCCTTATGAAGTAAAGGCTTCCTTCAGGCTTTTTGCTTAAAATGCTGCTAAAAATGATGTTGGTGTGTTTATATGGTGCTGATCTTTGCAATACAGAAATACTTTAAACCAGACGATTCATACAACCCTTTATTTTAATATGCAATTGATTAGCTAGCATTGCACATAAAGAGAGAATAATTGTAAATTGCCAACTAGTCTATAAATATTCCCCTTAGGAGTGCCAAAATTGCAAGCCATAATACCACAATCGTAATGGAAACTTGAATAAACTTCTGTAAATTAAAATTTATTTCCTAATGATGTCTCCACTGAACCAATATTATCATTACCATTTATTGAGCAATAACTTGGTTCCAGGCTTGGAGTTAGGGGAGAAAGACATAAAGATAAATAAGACTCAAAGTCTATTCTCTGAAATCAGTGGAGGAAAAGTTAAAAATATTAATAGCCATCTATAACAAAAGTGATCAATGGTGTTATATACACAGGGCACAGATGTTCATGATTGTGTGTGTGCGTGTGTGTGTGTGTGTAGGTACAGTGAGAACACAGTGGAGAACACAATTTTAATGGGAGAACAGTGTCAATTAAGGAACATGGCACTGTAGTGAATGATAAATTGTGGCCCCAGAAAAACGGTGCTTTGAGAGTCAAAGCACTTCTTAAGGACCTGCTTCCAATTTTTAGCTCACTGCCTAACAAAAGAGACCAGATTCCTCAGGATCCAAGACAGGCATTCCCTGCTGGGATGTATTTATTCATCCATTAACTTTATCCAGTTGTAGGTTTCCTAAAATTGCAGAAAGGATCATTGTTTGGTAGAGAACTCTGCACAAAACAGAAAAGCTTTGGGAGACTAGGCCGGAGGAAGAAACAGCTAGGGAATATTCTGCATGTTCTTCTAATGTTTTGCAAAATTTTTGCGCTGTGGTGCACATAGAAATGAATTCTGAATGTGAGTCAAACTGTAGGAGGGCACTGTCGACAACTGGATCTGTTGGAAAGCGGCTCGCTTACAAAAAAACACTACAAGGAAAATTGTGAATTTCCTGCTCGGCATTCACTATAATTCGGCAATACTTTCCTTTAAAAATGTAAAACAGCAAGAAAAGGTACACGAAGTGCATTTTTATTTGTTTATGACTTGAGAGTTTCTGATGTGTAAAATGGCTAAAAGGCCCAAAGGCAAAGGAATCTTTGTCTCAAAGGGAAAAGGCTGTGGAAGAAAATAAAGGTTGGGTTAGGTATTCAACAAGATTCAGAGTCACTCTCAGGGGAGATGTCCTTCATTTGGGGAGACTCTTAAACTCATTCAGGCCACCAGGGTACCAGTTAGCACAAGGCAGTTGTAATTCGCTAAATGGAACCCTGGTGGCCTGAAAGAATCAATGCTACCAAAGAGACAAACTTACCTACAGGGAGCAAATTAGGTGCTAGCAGAATGTCTGATTATTTTGCCGTTTATATTTATAGAGTCAGTGAGTCAACAAGTATTTATTGACCCCCTAGAGGTAGCACTGCTCACTAATAAATGTGTGGGTACCTATTAGTGGTTAGACACAATCTCCTGCCCTCAAGGAGATTTACAATCCAATGGAGGTGATAACTATCCTTTAAAATGGATACTTATTAATAAAAACAACAAAAAGGGAAATTAGGAAGTTTGGGCTGGGAATTTTCTTGCTGCGTTGGAAAAATGGGATACTAATAAATCAGGACAAGCCTGAAAGATGGACTTGGGACGGGGTTTTTTGGTTGGTTGGTTTGGACTGGTTTATTTGGGGGGTTTTGTCTTTGTTTTTGTTTTTTTGTTTGTTTGTTTTGTTTTTAAAGGCAGAAACAGGACATGACAACAGGAGGAAGGATTTATTTGAAACCTTCAGGGAAGCCTTGGTTAGGAATTTTTTGAGATTGAACAACAGAGAAAAATAATATTAGAACAAAATGAATGCTGTCTTGGTGGGCCAGCTAAAAGATATAACATGGCTTGAGTATAAGAGAGATAATAGACCTTGTGGGTGAAACTGGCTAACAGGGAAGGGTTGTTTTTTTGTTTGTTTGTTTGTTTGTTTTAAGTTAACATTTAACAAAGAAGTCATTGGAAGTCATTATTAACAGAAATACAAGATCTAAGGAATGAGCAGTACTTTTTAGCCATGTGCAATAGGATTCTGAGTAAGAGGGGCTTGGGGACCAAGAAGTCAACAATAAAGAGCCAATCGTTTTGTATCCTGGTTTGTGTAGAGGCTGTCCGGTGGGGCTAGAGAAGAACAACAGTGAGAAACAAAGTTACCTCTGGGGGGCATCTTTTGAAGGGGCACTTAAAGGAGCTAGGGTACCTAATGAGCCCGGTTTGAGTCCTATTGAGTCTGATAATGACAAAAGGAAATCTAGTGAGAGTTATACTGAGGGCCACTTACCAAATAGTACTAAACCCTCCCTGAAACCCTTCTTGCCACAGGGTGGCCTTCCACACTAAGCAGGGCCCTTTAGTATCTTCAACACCTATCTTATCCATAATGCAGTCCCTCTCTGGACCCCCTGGCTCTGCAAAGTGGTATCAGGGAAACCAGGCCACCTGAGTTCTAGTTCGGCTACCTCTGATCTTGAGTTAGGCTTAAACCTCTTTGACATCCATTTCCTTAACTATAGAATAGAGTCAAATAATAAATCTTATCTCTCGGGGATGTTTGAAAATTAAACAAGATAATATATATCAGGTATCTGGTATATAGTATGTACTCACTAAATGTTAGCTCTAATAGCTCTAATATACCTTTTTAAATTATAAATATACATACAAATGTATCTTGACTATGCCATCAATTTATAACTGTTCATTTCTTTCCACTTTCTACAAATACTTTTTTTCTAAATCTTTGTCCCTCCTTAGAACCTATAATAAATGCCCTATTTTTAAGAATCCACACCCCACTCTGATTAACTCCTTAACAACTATATCCAAAATTATCCCTGCACCTTTTAAAACTACATCAATTTTCAGTCATTTCAATTCAGTGCAATTCCATTTTAAAGGACAAGAGATTTGAAACCAGAAGATGTAGGTCATCAGCTTTAGCCAAACAACGTAGACAAGTTTCTGAACCTCCACGAATCTAAATTTTCTGTTTTTGTAATTGAAATAACAGCAACAGACATATACACATCGACAGTCTTGCAGGATTATTATTAAAACCACTCAGATAACACGTGTAAAGCTCCAAAGAGTTGCAGCAATCCGAAAATTATTGTTAGAAACCACTCTTAGTGGTCTTATGCTTATCACTGACTAGAGGGTGAATTTGAGAGTAGACACCATTGCATCTAGTACAGAGCATTCATATCACTAGCACTCAAGAAATGTTTTCTGTGTGTTTGCACAGAGACGGTTGGCAGACACAGAAAGAAGACAGAGTCCGATCAACAGAGCTGAAGTGGATCCCATTGAATGATTCTTTAGAGTAGGGAGCTGGAAAGACAAACTCACAAGCGGTGCCCACTCTCTCCCACATGTTGTGCTATTTTTTATGACAACAATGGTGTTTGGAGTTCTTGACCAAAAGAATTGTGATTTCTTGGTTCAAACTTGCGACCTCATCCCCACTTCTAAAACAAGAGTTGCCAGTTCATTCATGGCTTCTCATGGTCCTTAATTCCGGCCACCTCACACAGACGCTCTTGAGCAGTATGGCGGACCGATAATCTCCAGAGCAAGGAATTTCTAAATTAGTACATCATGTTATGCAGAGCTCTCGGAAAGCCTAAACTAGCCTCTTGGTTATCAGTGGTGCAAACGGAGCTCTCAAATCAAATTCATAGAAGCATAAACTGAAACCAAAAAGCAATGTTTAATTGGTTTCTGAGGTCCTAGGAATGACAAACTTCTCCCCCAAATTGGCCTGTTATCTCAAAAGCCTCCGATTCTAGTCCAGTGTTTGTGTGCTCTAAAACCACTCCATGTCCCCCTTCCAGTCCCATCTCATCCAGCTTGGGATGTCTTTTTTTTTTTTTTTTTTTTAAGATTTTACTCATTTATTTGAGAGAGAGCATGAGAAAGGGAGGAAGCCCAGCACGGGACTCGACCCCGGGACTCCAGGATCATGACCCGAGCCAAAGGCAGACGCCCAACCAACTGAGCCACCCAGGCGCCCGTCTTCATTTTGGTTACATACTCCCCTTACAGGTCATCAATCAATAGAATGGTTATTATCGGTATGTAAGAAAGAAAGGACTTTAAAATGCAAGAAATGCCAACTTCAAGGATAACAATAGGGACCAGCATAAAGCCAAACCAGCTTGTTCTTACCTTGAAAGAACAATTTAGACAAATATCTATTATCTCAGAACACACCATTCATCATACATCATAACATATTTTGAAATCAGCTTTATTTCTCTCCATATGAACCCTACTCTACTCCTCTCCTCCCTTTCTCCAAACATCGGTGTCCTGTCCCAAAGCGGCTCACATTCCCTTGTTGGTTCTTGTCTTTTTCTCCATTTTTACTCCCCAAACAGTGTATTCTTTTCTCCAACTAATGAAGCTCTAACTCCTTTTCTGTGCGAATTAATGTTTTCTTCCTGTCTTCCCCAGCCCTCCACTTAGCCCATCAATACCACAATAATTACAGACAAATATGGGAAGGGGTAAGAGAGAGGAAAAAGCTGTGAACACTCAGATTTAATAGGTTTGCCTGTCACAAAAATGAACATTTCAAACTTGAAAATTGCCTGAGTTTTAAACACTGTCTGAACTTGATAACACATAAGTAATGAGCAAAAACTTTTGAAACCCGCCTAAATATTTTGTACACCTGGATATGCCCCCCAGGAAATTCCTAGCAGTTAAATTAAACTGCTGCTTTAATTTTCCCCAAGTACGGCAGACAATAGTGAAGAATTCCTATCGGTCCTCTCCCACGAATTCAGTTTCAAAGCTGTTAGCACAGCACTGGTATGTCAACATTCTTTCGGCTTTACCATCTTTATGTTCATTTTAAATTAAGAAGTCTAAAGCAGATCTTATCAAATCCATGATATTGTTAAAAGCACTTCAAGGTCCTTTTAAAAACAAGAATTACTTACATCAACTTACTTTATTGCTTCATTTTCTGACTCTAAAGGACACAAAGTATACTAAAGCAATTTAACATGGCCGTAACCTACAATTTTAACTTACCCTGAGGGGCCATTTCACCTCTTGTTTTACTTTTCCAGACCAAATCAATAGAGGGAAGAATCAAGTCAAGACACATGTCATAACTGTATTAAAGGTCAATGAGGTTTAAACAAATTGGGTTCTGCTCATAAATAATTGACTCACAATTTGTACCAAGGTACAGGGTGAAATGCTATTCACCTGAAACATCTTTAAAGTTTATTTTACCTATTGTTGGCACCTGAGGGAACTATAACTAAACATATGCGTGGGTCTACAAGTCAGCTGTCAACAAAGACTCTCTCTCAAGAATGTAAGGGGTAATAATTCAGTAGGAAACATACACAATCCACCTTGTTCATCACAAAAGAGGTTCAAGTAGACCCTTGATATTCAGTAACATTTGAGAGCTTGACTAATTGCAAGCAATCCTAAAGATCTGCACCATCTTGCAATTTGTGACTTTAAATTTCAGGTGCTATAGGGTTGCTGTATGGAAATGGGCATGGCTTCTTGGAAGGGATCTTCAACAGCTGTGCAGTATGCATGTTTGCCCTTAGCTTTCTTGTCCTCTACCTACCGTCACGCAGAACTCTCATTAAGGCTCAAAATGAGCTTTGAAATTCTTAAGTCATCAATCACTGCATTTGGGGAAATTTAAAGCCATGGTAGTGTTTCTACGCTTGAAGACCTACAAAGGGCCCCAAGTACTGGGATGGAATATAAAGGAAGTTAATCAGGGAGCTCCTGGGAGGGTTTTCTTGTCTCATAGGGGACAGGCCTGAGTAGACAGCTCAGTTGTGCTGCCCTTCCCCACCTTCTTACTTTGAACAATAACCAAATGCCTGGGTCTGTGATAGCCATCTTGCAACTGATAGGTGATAAACTAAAAGTCTAATACACTAAATACGATAGAAAATAGAAAGAGTTTGGGCCTTTCATGAAATTGTTAAATTGATACACTCTGGTACTATTTACATCTAGACTTGTTTTGTGAGATAATTAAATTTCCATGTTGTAAAAAGCTAAAAAAAAAAAAAAAAGACTTGATTGTTACAACAGGATGTAACAGTGTCCCTCCTCTCAAGGAATTTGTTATTGATTTGGGAAAATGATACAAGAACTCAAATGACTTTAATAACTAATAGAAAAGTATATGAGCCGGGTGCCTGGGTGGCTCAGTTGGTTAGGCGACTGCCTTCGGCTCAGGTCATGATCCTGGAGTCCCGGGATCGAGTCCCACATCGGGCTCCCTGCTCAGCAGGGAGTCTGCTTCTTCCTCTGACCCTCTTCCCTCTTGTGCTCTCTGTCTCTCATTCTCTCTCTCTCAAATAAATAAATGAAATCTTAAAAAAAAAAAAAAGATACACTTTAAAAAAAAAAAAAAAAGAAAAGAAAAGTATATGAGCCATGTGAAAGGTGAAAACAAAGTGCTAGGAAGGTTTACAGTCAGAAGGGACCTCATCCAGCTGGGGTTGATGGTGTGGGAAATCATAGACCAGGTAAGAAAGTGAAGAAAACCAGATGGGGTAGGAAGGGGACATCTCAGACAGATCTGTGTCTTCTGGTTCTGCCATTTATAAACTGTGTATTCTTGAACATGTGACTTGAACTCCTCAGGCCTCCAATTTCTTTGAAAGGTTTCAAAGGTGATTAGCTAATCCTTGGGTAAAGAACTTAGAGCAAAGTAAGGAGCCATGAATTAGTAGCTATTATTTTTGGAGAAATAGCATAATAGTCCATCGTCTGTCTTAACCATAGAAATTAGACTATCAATCCTAATCTGCCCTAACCTGCTAATATGGTCCAATTGGTAATGAGATTCATAATGAGATTCATAATGCCAGGCCATGAAAACAGGCAACGCCTGCTTGGTGATTGTAGTAAACAAGGAGAAAAGTGGCATCCATAGCTTCCTCACCCTACTCTTTTGCTCTTGGTTCCAGGAACAGATAAACCATGGCATAGAAATCATCCCCTCAACCTCCCAGCCCCCAGTGAAACAGATGTTACTGCTGCTCCTCCAGGGAAGAAGTTAGGATTCATATCTTTTCCAGGAACTGTGTTAAGAAACTTCCCCTCATTTAATTCTCACCTTAAGGCCTAGAGGTATGTATTATTATCCACTTTTACAGATGAGAAAACTAAAGTTCCTATAAATTAAATAATGACTTAAGTCACACTTTTAATTGAATAGAGAGATGAAATTCATACTTACTTCTCTAATTTAAAAACCTCCCCCCATACCATTATATCACACCGCTTCCAATTGGAATCAAGTCTATTCCCTTCACGTTTCAAACTCTTTTGAGTGTTTAGGCACTTGGCAAGAATATATTCTCTCTCTCATCCCTTCAAATACTACCACCACCAGAGTTAGCTCTCCATAATTACATTTGTGGAACTAGTGTTGGCCAAGAGATCAGAACTGACATTATTGGGCACCTAACATGTGTTATTAACAGTACTGGACACATTATGGAGCACCTGGGTGGCTCAGTCAGTCAAGCGTCTGCCTTTGGCTCAGGTCATGAGCCCTGCATCCTAGGATCGAGCCCCGCGTCGGGCTCCTTGCTCAGTGGGGAGCCTGCTTCTCCCTCTCCCTCTGCCTGCCTGCCTGTCTGCCTACTTGTGATCACTCTCTCTCTGTCAAATAAATAAATAAAATCTTTAAAAAACAAAAAAAAAACAGTACTAGACACATTAGAATACATTCTTGCATTTGTCCCTCACATCAATGAAAGAGGTAAATATTAATGTCCCCATTAAATCCAGAGGAAACTGAGAGTCTAAGAGATAAAATACATAAATTTTGCATAAATTGGTAGGTAATAAGTGGTGGGGCCAGAACTCAAACCCAGGCCTATCTATCCCCAAAGTTCATATCTTTCTTCCATTTCAGTGTTTCCCCACTCCCAGCTCCCCAACTCATCTGTAGCCTTAGAAATAATAGCCTGAATTCCCAGTGCTTAAGGGAGCAAAAGAGACCTGATTTTGAATTTGTGAGACATATTCTATTTCAAAATTCTTATATTGTAGTAGGAAATGTTTAAAAGAGTAAAGCTTATGATTATAAAACCAGTTATAATTGAACTTGTGTATCAGAAACTACAAACAATTAACATTGCTGTGGATATTTTGCCACCGTCTGGAGTAAAATATTAGCTAGAAACCAGGAAAAATTATTTACAAATGCTAATATATATATATATACACACATATATATATGTGGAGAGGGAGAGAGAGAGAGAGAGTGGGAGGTAGAGTGAGAAGAGGGACAGAGGGAGGGAGAGAGAGGGAAAGAGGGTGAGAGAGGGACAAAGACAGAGAGGTGGAGGGGGGAAGGGAGAGAGGGGGAGGGGGGAAGGGAGAGAGAGAGAACTTGTCCTTTACACAGTGAAAAAAGATACTACGGCTACTTCTTCATAACATGCAATGGATTCAAAGTGAGATAATTTGTGACATGCAACATGATTTCTGAGACAGTGAATTTCTTTTAAAGGTAAGTACATTCGAGATACAGAGAAATGAGAACATCAAGGATTTTTTTCCCCTTCTTTGCATGAGCAAACTAATTGCTGTTTAAATTTTCTAAATCTAGTGTCTTCCTGAGTTGAAAATTTCCACCTGGAGGAAGTGTTTATGACCATCTTGTAAATCTCTACTTTTAAAAATTAATTCATGTACATTAAATCAGTAGATATTCTTCATCCACAGGGGGAAAAAAGATCAGGTTTGTAAATGGTCTTTCAAAGGTTCAGGGAGTTGAGTGTGTTCTAAAGTGAAAGCTGAGAAATATTTCTCCAAACATCTGAATCCTAAATTAAATAGAGCTGACAAAATTTACTAACATTCCTCAGAAAGACAAACTATAACAGCTCTGAGAAAAGCAAGCACTATTCTCTAGTAGTTTCTACTAAGAATGTCATTAGTTTGTTTGTAAGTTTTAACTAAGCCTAATCATACCCTGACTGATACTTTTGCTCAATGAGGAAAATATTTGTGTGAGGAAAAACAATGTAGTTTTGTGATTAAGTATATAAGTTTGGAGTCCAGCTACCTGGTTCTAATCTCACTTAACCAACTGTCTGATGTTGGGTGACTTAATAATTTTCCTCAGCCTCAGTTTCTTCTGTTAAATATTCCTATATAATAAAGTTTTTAGCGTAGCACCTAGCAGACAAAATATCTTCTGTATGTTACCTATATTACTAAATGGGTACATTGAGTCACAGAATAATCTAGTGATATTTTGGTAGGCCATTTTGTAGCAATGTATTTTAAAGAAATGGTAAGAGTTAATGGATTTAATAATAATTTTAGCATGTAACTGTGTTCCAATTACTAGCTGAAATATTTTTCATATCCTAACTTTTAATCGTCATGATAATCTCTGAGGTAAGATAATATTATCTCAGTTTTTAATTTGGAGGCAGACACTGGGGTCCAGGGAACTTAAGTAATGTGCCCAAGCACATACAGCTGTTCAGGGGTAGAGCCAGGGTCTGAATGGATGTATGGTTTAAACTGGAAGCAGCATCTCTGCTCTTCATCACTATAGTACATTGCCTCTCCTTTGATGCAGTTTAAATGCCCTGAAAAAAAGTCTAATTTCTGCCCATACAAAAAAGGAGACAGGTAAAACAAAATAAAATAGTCACCTCAAATCCTCTTTGGGAGCAGTTAAGGAATAATTGTGCTTATATTCTGAATATATGTATATATTCAGAGAGAAGCCATGTTACAATTCCATCCCCCCCCCCACTGGCAATACAGAAAACAATTTTATAAGATAACTACTACCAAGGACTGACTGAATTGGCCACGTATGAAGATCGATCCCATTGTCATACAGTGTATATGCTACATAAAGACCCAAAATAAAGTGATGTCCACGGGGCTGCAAGCAGAGAGGAGTGCTTTGAGAAGAAGTCCACCAGCTATTGTGGAAAGATTTCGGAGCTGCAGGACCTTCCTTTGGAGTGTGTCTCTGGCCCAGGGACTGGTTGTAGAATCTAGAATGCAATTGCTAACAATTCCCCCAAATTGATAAGGCTCAGAGAAACTTATTCACCTTAATCAAATCAAAAGTTCATAGTCAAAAAAATAAACATGACCAGAATTCTCGTATCAGCTCATTAATTCATTTTCTTCTTTGTAGGCGAGACATGGCAAGTCAAATTAATATCTAAATTTTACTTGCTGAGTAAAAATCAGAATATTCTTAACTACAGCAGTTTTAAACTGTTGCCTTCTCCCTCAAGCTTTTTATCTTTCTTTATGTTCCTCAATTTCAACCAGACTAAACCTCTTGTTTCACAGAAAAAATAAAACCATCTGTTAGGACATCCCTCGACTACGCGACCTTTAAACCAAAGATGTTAGCAAATCTTCAACTTTTCAAAAAAATCATTGCCTCCTATACACAAGATACTGAGGATAAAGTGAAGAATAAGACACCTGTCCCATCTTGGAGTATCAGTTTATACAGGAAGACATAAAAAGGTAAACAGACAATTGCAAAGTAATAGTGGCAGTCGTGTGCTAGTGATCTGTAGAGGGGGTTATGAGGCAAGATATAGAGGGCTCACATAACTTTTACAGCCTTCATTGACATTTGAGGGAAAGATGCTCTCTTCTATGAAAAGCGCATCCTCTCATCTTTCCTCTTCCATGGACTTGTCCATCCACTCCTTCCTAGATCTTTAACCTCACTTTCCTCTATAGGCTTTAGGCAAGCACTTTTCCTCTTCATCTTTAAAAACCTTTCTACACTATTTCTCCATCACAGTACTACCCTACCTTACTCTTCTCCTCTTTCTCCAAACTCCCGAATAAATAGTATACACTTACACTTCCTCTCTCTCAACTCCCATCCCCACCTCCACACATGACAGTCATGCCTCTAGCCCCACCACTGTACCAAAACCACTCTTCATAAAAGTCACATACAGCGTCCTACAGGGCACCTGGGTGGCTCAGTCAGTTAAGTATCAGACTTGGGATTTCAACTCAGGTCATGATCTCATGGGTTGAGCCCTGCATCAGGCTCTGTGCTCAGCAGGGAGTCAGCTTGAGACTCTCTCCCTCTGCCACTTGTGCTCACAAACTCACTATCACTCTCTCTCTATCTCTCTCAAATGAATACATAAATCTTTTTTTTTTTTTAAGTCACCTATAGCATCCTAAGTACTAAGAAAGATGCCTAAGGATGCTAAAAGTCTACTTCAGTTCTTAGTCTGGTAGAACTCCCTGTCACATCTGAAACTGTTGACCCCTTCTTGAAACCCTTTCCTTCCCTGGCTCTGTTCTGCTTGCTGTCTCTAGAACTAATTTCTCTGTAAATGTCTTGGTAAGGAATTTAATTTCATTTTTGGTTTCCTACATGTACTCTTCTAACTCTATCTTCTTTCCTTTGGTAATTTTGTCTCCCAGGACCATCTGTACATGTCAGTTAGGGTCCAGCAGGAAACATATGGCACTCTCAAAGGGAGTAATTTAGGAAATTTTAGTAAGACTATTCACCATGGTATGGGAAGGCCCAAGGGAAGACAGCAAGGAATGGTTAGTACCCCAGGCTCATTCCCCTGGGCCTTAAAGGGTAAGGGGGCATTGGGGGGAGTCCTTACTGGAATCTATACAGTAGCTGCCTCAAGAGGGTCACTGGGCAAGAGCTGTGTCCTTTGGAAGAGGGATGCAGCTAACGTGAAAGGGCAGAAGTCTTGCAGTAAAAATTCCAGACTCGCTATCTTCCTGCCCTTAAATATTTTGCTAGTGCCTCTAATTGTCTAAACCCAACTGGAAGCCAAAATGCAGTCATGGAATCCAAACAGGTAAGGATTCTAGGACACAGAGAAAGTTAGTGTATCTAGAGGAGTAAACGGAAACTATCCAGCACAACTGCTGCATCTCTAGGCCCTGACTGCTCTTCTGATATCTTGGCCAATATTTCCATTTCATTTCCTATCTATTTGTGTTATACCTATGTGCCTTAAGATTAATTTGCCCAATTATTCTGTTTTCCTATACAACTTTTTCTGTTAATGGCATAGCTATTTATTTTCACTCAACCAAAGACCATGGAGTATCCTTGACTCTTCTTTATTTCCCCCATTAACGAAATACTGGAGAGTATTTCTCTTCTCAGAAATGATTTTTGAACTCTGGGCTTTCCCAATTTCATTCATTTAACCAATATCCTTATATTCTCTTTTTTGAACTTCTGCAGTGATTTCCCAACTCAACTCCCTATAACTATTCTTTTCACTACTGTTTTATACTCTTTACACTGCTGTCAGTTATCTTTCTAAAACACAGATAATCATGGCATTCCTTTGTGTAAAACCTCTAACAGATCTTTGTTGCCTTGGCATAAAATCTCAACTTCACACATGACTTACAAGACACTAACCTATGCCTTTAGCATCATGAACTTGTTTATTCAACAAATATGTCTTGAACACTAACTATGTGCCTGTCAAGAGATTAGATGCTCAGCAAAGAATACAAACAAGAGATTGTGGACACTTCTAGACTCTAGACTTCACTGGGAGTGATAAATGAATAAAAAGTTAAAAGTAACAATTACTAGATGATAATAGAGAAAAGTCTACTGGTGGGCATTTGGGTATGAGAGAGGCTTAGGAAAGGGGATAATGTTAAAACTGAAATGAAGAAAATGTTATCAGAGTAGATGTTATCAGAAGGCGTATGGGCATCTCAAAATAGGAAAATGCGTATTTCCTTGTATATTAACATAAAAGAATTAGGCAGATGTGGTGCAAGGAGGATAAAGGGCAAAAACAATGGCCTTCAAAATTGTGCATTTAAAATATGTGTTTTCACTGTATGGAAATGATGGGTCATTTTCTAAATTAAAGGGCAATTTGGGGGTGATGAAAGAAGTCTGTGTTTCGATTGGGGTGTATATATTTGTCCAAACTGTAGACCACAAACCTGTACTGTTTTGATATATATATATATCATATAGCAGTTTTAAAAAATACTTTAATTCCAGTTAATTAACATTCAGTATAATATTAGTCTCAGGTGTACAATATAGTGATTCAACACTTCCATACAACACCCAGTGCTCATCCCTACAAGTGCCCTCCCTAATCCCCAACACCTGTTTCAACCATCCCCTCACCAACCTCCTTCTGGTAACCATTAGTTTGTTCCCTGTACTTAAGAGTCTGATTCTTGGTTTGCTTCTCTCTCTCTCTCTCTCTCTCTCTCTCTCTATTTTAACCCCTTGATCATTTATTTTTAAAAGGATAACCTTGAAATCAAAAAGACCTGTCTCTGTCCCTTGTCAGTCTTATGATATTAAAAAGTTTTTTTACCTGAAATGATGATACCTCTCCTATAGGGCTGCAAAGCACCCTTTCTGGTGTTTAGCATGTAGTATGTAATTAATAAATGAGATCTATTAATTTGAATGTATGTAGAGTTTATCAGGAGATAGAAGAAATGAAACTGCAAAGTAAGCAAGAACATCTCAAAGAGACTTGTGTTTGTATTTTTTTTTTTAATCACCTTGGTTTCAGTGTGGAAAACTGGAATAGAGACACTTATTGCAGGAATTTCATTAGGAGACTAGTGGAATAAAGAAAGAAAGGAGTCCAGGACCAAATGGCTTCACTGGTGAATTTTACCAAACATTCAAAGATTTAACATCTATCCTTCTCAAACTTGTCCAAAAAATTGAAGAGGAGGGAACATTTCCAAACTCATTTCATGAGGCCAACATTTCCTCATACCAAAACCAGATAAGGACACCACGAAAAGGAAAATTACAGGCCAATATCACGAATGAACGTTATGCAAAAATTCTAAACAAAATATGAGCAAGCCAAATTCCACAGTACATTAAAAGATCTTACATTATGGTCAAATGGTATTTATTTCAGGGATGTAAAGATGATTCAACATCTGCAAATCAATCAATGTGATACAGCACATTAACAAAACAAAGGATAGAAATCATATGATCATCTCAATAGATGCAGAAAAAGCATTTGACAAAAATCAACATCCATTTATGATAAAGACTCTCAACAAAGTGGGTACAGAGGGAATGTACCGAAACATAATAAAGTCCATGTATGACAAAACCACAGCTAACATGATCTTCAATGGTAAAAAGTTGGAAGTTTTTACTCTGAGATCAAGTACAAGATGAGGATGCTCACTCTTGCCACTTTTATTCAACATGGTACTAGAAGTCCAAGCCAGAACAATTAGGCAAGGAAAAGGAATATGAAGCATCCAAATTGGTAAGAAAAAATGAAAACTCTCACTATCTGCAGATGACATGATGCTATATATAGAAACCCTGAAAGATTCCATTAAAATATTAAGAAAATAATCCCATTTACAATCGCACCAAAGAGAATAAAATAAATAGGGATAAATTTAACCAAGGAGTTGAAAGACCTAGATACTGAAAACTATAAGACACTGATGAAAAAAACTGAAGAATACACATATAAATGGAAAGATACTCAGTACTCATGGATTAAAAGAATTAATAATGTTAAAAGGTCCATACTGTCCAAAGCAACCTACAGATTCAGTGCAATTGCAATCAAAATTCCAATGGCATTTTTCACAGAACTAAACAAATAATTCTAAAATTTGTATGGAACCTTGGGAGAGAAGAACAAAGCTGGAGGTTTCATGCACCCTGATTTCAAACTACACTACAAAGATATAGTAATCAAAACAGTATGGGATTAGCAACAGACACACAGATCAATGGAATAGAATCGAGAGCCCAGATTTAAACCTCCACATATATGGATAATTTATGACAAAGGAGTCAAGAACATACAATGGGGAAAGACTGTCTCTTTGTTTTTGGGAAAACCATGCTGGGAAAACTGTACAGCCACAGGTGAAAGAACAAAATTGGACCACTATCTTATACCATACACAAAAATTAACTCAAAATGGGATTAAAGACTTGAATGCTAGACCTGAAACTATAAAATTCCTAGAAGAAAACAGAGATAGTAAGCTCTTTGACTTTGGTCTTAGAGATATTTTTGTGGCTTTGACTCCAAAGGCAAGGGAAACAAAAGCAAAAATAAACAAATGGGATTACATCAAACTAAAAAGCTTCTGCATAGTAAAAGGAACTATTATCAAAACAAAAAGACAACTGAATGAATGGGAGAAGACTTTTGTAGATCATATATCTGACAAGGGATTAATATCCAAAATATATAAAGAACTCATACAACTCAACAATAATAACAAAAAAAAGATCTAATTTAAAAATTGGTATAGGACCTGAATAGACATTTTTCCAAAGAAGACATGCAGATGGTCAATAGGCCCATGTAAAAATGTTCAACAGCACTAACTGTTAAGAAAATCTAAATCAAAACCACAATGAGATATCACCTCACACCAGTTAGACTGGCTGTTACCAAAAACAATAACGGCCACGCCAAGAAATAACAAGTGTTGGAAAGGATGTGGAGAAAGGGAACCCTTCTATGCTATTGGTAGGAATATAAATTGGTACAGCCAGTGTGGAAAACAGTATGGAGATTCTTCAAAAGATTAAGATTAGAACTACCCTATGATCCAGCTATTTCACTCTGGCTATTTATCTGAAGAACGTAAAAACATTGATTCAAAAAAATATATGCACCCTTATGTTCATTGCAGCGTTATTTACATAGCCAAGATATGGAAATAACTAAATATCATTGCTAGATGAATGGATAAAGAAGATGTGATGATATATATATATATATATATATATATATATATATATATATATATATAATGGAATATTACTCAGCCATAAAAAAATGAAATCTTGCCATTTGTGATAGCATGGATGGACCTAAACAATATTAGGCTATGTGAAATATATCAGATAGAGAAAGACAAATACCACATGATTTCACTCATAAGTGGAATCTTTAAAAAGTGAACAAACAAAACAAAACAAAAATGAACTCATAGAAACAGAGAACAGACTGATGGTTGCCAGAGGGTAAGAGGGGTGAGGGATGGGCAAAAGGGCGAAGGGGGTCGATTGTATGGTGATGGATGGCAACCACACCTTAGTGGTGACCACTTTGTAGAGCATGCAGATGTTGAATCATAATGTTGTACACCAAAACATAGGTTATATGATAATTTTACCTCAGAAGATAATGAAAGGACCTATATAGTGACAGTAGCATATTTTTCAGAGTGATAGGTAGGACTTGGTGATTGGCTATCACCAAGGAAGGATGGAAAGGATGTGTGGTAGATAGTGCCATTTCCAAGAAGCATACCTAAAAGAATATAAAAATGAGCTTCATTTTGGCGTGCCTGGGTGGCTCAGTCATTAAGCAGAGCCTTCGGCTCAGGTTGTGATCCCAGGACCCTGGGATCGAGCCCCGCATTGGGCTCCCTGCTCCACGGGAAGCCTGCTTTTCCCTCTCCCACTCCCCCTGCTTGTGTTCCCTCTCTCGCTGTGTCTCTCTTTGTCAAATAAATAAATAAATAAAATCTTTAAAAAAATGAGCTTCATTTTTAAAAAGTTGTGTTTGAGATGCCTTCAGAATTTCAAGATATGTGTGGTGCACAAATGGCTACATGGCTCTGGACTCCCAAATCCAGGCAAGAGGAGTTATTATATATTGGACAAGACTGAAATAAGCATTAGTCTCCAAGAGAGAACCAAAGAGGGATTAGTCATTTGTGTAAATGAAGAAATCCAAGATAGTACTGGTGATTTTAAGTCTGAAGAATCACAGAAACAGCTAAAAGTTAATTCAGGTCATCTGAGTATAAATTTACATCTCCTTGGGGAAGCAAATAAGGATTTTGACTGCAACCAAGGAAGTTTACATCTAGTTACTTTGCTGTCTGTCTTTAGAAATGAAGAAAATCTGTGTGGTACCTAAAAAAAGAGAAGCCTGTAAAAAAAAGAAGAAGAAGAAGTCTGTCTATTACTATCTAATATGTATATCACTAGGGTAGAAATCTGATTCCATTAAATATTAAGATCATCGAACTAATTCTTCCACCTGAGTCCTTTTGACTTCAAAGTCTAGTGTCATAAATACTAGATTAGACTGCCTTCTTGGGGGATCACTTCTAATGTATTGCTGATGAAGGCTTGGGAAACATCCAAATGCAGTAAGGTGACTAGGATGTAACCTCCAGTTCTATGTGGGTGCTTCTGAAGATAAGGGGGCCATGTTAGTCTAGGTCCTCTGAGAAACAGATGCAAGACAGGATTTAACAGGCAGGAGTTTTATCGGGGTAAACATCGGTGAGGGGAAGAGTGGAAAGAGTAGGAGAAGGTTGGGAAAGCTATCTGACTCTTGAGGAGAAAGGGAAGAAGTAAGATAGAGATGTTTCTAAAGGGATTGTTTGGTGGCATTTCCTGTGTCTATCACATAGCTGAGATCTTTAGGGTGTTTATTAGCCCAGAGAGTGTGAATGACAATTACGCAGTGAACGGGATATTTATATATTTAAGATAGATTTCATATATATAATCCTATCTTTGAAGTCCCAAGAAAATCAGCATGTCAATCAAATGTCTATAAATCATACGTGACTGACAGGAGCTCGCCACGTGATTTAAGGACTTTGTGTTTGCATTCATTTTACAAAGTGAAATAGGTTTTGGGGTGCCTGGGTGGCTCAGTCATTAGGCGTCTGCCTTTGGCTCGGGTCGTGGTCCTAGGGTCCTGGGATCGAGCCTCGTGTCGGGCTCCCTGCTCAACGGGGAGCCTGCTTCTCCCTCTCCCACTCCCCCTGCTTGTGTTCCCTCTCTCCCTGTGTCTCTCCCTGTGAAATAAATAAGTAAAATCTTTTTTAAAAAAAAGTGAAATAGGTTTTAAAAATATTTTATTTAAAAATAATTTCAAATTTATCAAAGCATTACAAAATAAAAATTGCAGAAAATAAGAAGAGCACAAATGCCCATATACCCTGTATCTAGATTCACCTACTATTGAATTTTATTCCATTTTGATTTGTCATTTACTCTCTTTCCTTGCTTTATTTTTTCTGGGTCATTTGGGGTATATTTATGCATACATTTATATATATATTTAAACATATTTCTATAAAATATCTAAAAAATATGTTTTCTATCAATAAAATATAATCTATCATTTGTGTTCCAATTTTGTGAGTTCATCCAATAATGTTCTTTTTTTGCACTTCTTCCCCCCGCCTCCCACATCCCAGTACAAGATCCAGTCTTGTCACATATTGCTTTGAGTTGCCATGTCTCTTTAGCCTTTTTTAAATTGGAGCATGAAATACTTTTTTGATAAATTCAATCTTATTGAAGAATATAAACTTTGAGAGTGGGAACTTGGTCGGTCCTATATGTTGCTTATACACATAGCCCAGGAGAGTGCCTGGTGCATGGTAGCACTCAGTAAATATCTGATAAATGAATGAATGAGTTTTGGGGGATGTCCGTATTTTCCTAAGAGGAGTTGGCATAAATGAGTTACACTGGGCTTTGGATTTTAAGAACATTTATATCATGTTTTTAAAAGTTTTATACAAACAGTTCCAGTGTTATTTTGTAAAACTAGATTGTGTGTATATGTGTGTGTGTGTGTGTGTATGCACATGTGTGTAGAGCTTAACTGTACCTTAAGACCCCACATCTGTTACTCCCTGCCCACACCATTACCTTTAATCCCTTCTCATCTCTGTACCAACTTAAACCTTTTAGTGCTGTTTGAAAGTGAAATGAAAACCCAAGCTCTTCTGGCATGAAGATAGGCATCCAGTGTGACTGTCCTCTGGGCAATGCAAAACATTTGCTCCCTGCATCAAGGGCTGTAATGAATCTGAATGTTCAGATATAACCAGTAGCCATCTTTAAAAAAATTACCCGCTGGCTCCTGTGTCAACATGTTGACTGACAGAATGTCCACATGGAAGGAGGCTTACTGACATGATTTCAATCATAGTTCTGTGAATGGAATGCTCAGGAAAGCTGCCCATCAGTCAAGTCACAGAAATCTCTGCCTGGTTCCAGAGGGTCCATTGCATCATTGCCACATTGTTGGAATAGCAGCTCATGGCTGACACTGAAGGACCACCCAGTCTTGTGTTGGTTATGCCAAGGACCTCCTTCAAGGACTTGCCTTGTGAGAGTTCATCTCCTAACTTCAGAAACCTGCTGCTCTACTCTTAATAGGAAACTAAGGTCAAAACTGCCAAGTGTTGATAAGAATATCTTGGCTCATAATTGTAACATAAAGTGAACAGAGCGGGACTCAAGTTGTATATACAGTTTGATTTTTATCTATGAAACAAAAAGCTTTGTAGAAAAATGACTGGAAGAAATAATGCCAACATGGTTACAATCATGGCTTCCAAGTGATGGGACTAAGGATAATTTATAGTATCTGATCTTGTGTTGTTGGCTACAAGGAGCATATGTTTCTTTGATGATCATGAAAAGAGAAATTAAGTATAAAAAGAAAGATGTATTTTTATAGCCTCACATTTAAAAGTGAAATCTAAAGAAATTGGTTGAAGTTCTAAGCCATATTGTATCTCAGTTTCCCCATATGTCAAGTAGGTATGAGAATGCCAGTTATAGATTCTCTGATGGCAATACATTAGATAAGCATGTAATATGTTTTCATTTGCTCAAAATGAAGGAGCCTATTATTATTATAACAATCTTTATATTTATTTCAGAAGGAACTCCCTCCCCTAACTTCTCCTTCTATCAATCATGGAGAAAGAAAGTGTTATACATCCTGACTGGCATCTTGCCTGCTCTTTTGAAAGTCTAACCCAGTGGGATGGCAAAAGAGAGTAATTTTTTAAATGAAGAGACTTAGAGCTAATCTCCATCTGACATGCACTTCCAACTCCAGCTTATGTTGAAAGAAGTGCTTATTAAGGACAGACTTGATTCCTTGCCTCTCATTCTTCTTTCTACAGGAGAAACCCTCTACTTCACCAGCATAGTCTCTTTCAATTCCTGAATGTATAAATGTGAGAAAACCTTCAGAACCATGATATATTCTTGCAGAATGGTCTGTGGGACAAAAAGAGTGATTGACAACTGCAGAAATTACATCTGAAGTTTAGTCCTGCAGGAAAAGGGGATACAAATTGCCTGCAAATTATCCACAAGTCCCTGATGAGCCTGAGGAGAAAATTTAAGAGGCTTCAGTCTTTCTTCAAGAAACATGTTCACGTGCCTCCCTTTACTATAACACACAAACACTCAAACAAAGTTGTCCCTGTGAAAACACGACTTTGTTTTTCATCCTTGTCAAATGTGTTAATAGTACATGTGTAAATGCCAATTAATAGTCTTTATCCTGTGCCAGTAGTGTTCTGTGTCTGATTCGGAACAGAAGAGGTATATAAACTCTGATTGGTGGGTTTATAATTTAAAGAAGAAATTAGGTTTTATGCCATAAAAACACACGGCGTTAACTTCATAGGGTTAACACCATGAAATAGCCTGTAAGGATTTGCACTGCTAATCTTAATAAATATACATCACTTGAGAAGAACTAAAAACAGTAGACTGAAGGCAATAATAATGATGATTGATACTTAGAAATCTAAAAAAGAACAGGTTATACTTCTACCTAAGAGTACATGAAAGTGTGATGTCCTACACTTCGCACATACCTGGCTTACGATGGTGGCTTTCGACGGTACTACTACAGTACCACTCACAATGTGATCAGCAAACCGTGTTGGTCCTCAAAGGGTTTCTTACATGTTTTGATGCGAAAAGTACAGAAACTGAGAATAAGCGTTTAGACCCTTTTATAGCAATTTGGTAGGTTAATTGTTAAGTACATTGACGCTCATAATAACCAACTGGGGGCTTGCATTTTATATGTCTTTGTCTTTTTAAATTTCTTTTTTGGGGTAATTCATTTTTATCTTATTTTATAGTAGTATTTGTCCGTGGAAAATTGGGGGAAAACAACCCTCAAGGCAGACAGTGTGAGAAATACTATTCTAAAATGTTGTAAAACAATTGATGAGATAAATAAGAAAGCACCTCTCTAAGCCTTAGTTTTCTCACCTGGAGAATGGATTTAATAATAGAACTTACCTCTTGAACTTGGATCTGAGAATTAAGGGAAGATAGGTGTGTGTAAAGTGCTTAGCATGGTGCCTGCCTTTGGTAAGTGCCGCCCACCCCACCTGCAACGGGCTCTTAGTGTTATTGAATAACAAAGACTTGCAGAGATGCCATTCTGAATGATGTGTGCTCAGGACACCGGTTCTGTTTGTAACAGGTCTTCAGTGGATACCCCCACCAACCACAAACTCCTTCTGGAATCAGCCTACCTGGTTTGACAAACTAGGAGTTCATTCACCACTGACTTTCATGAAGCAACCAAACATCTGGGTTTTGGTCTTCTCTAACCGCTTCACCATCGTGGTGTGGAATGTCCTTCTGTATTTTTTCTTTCGTTTTCCTCAAGTCATTAAGTTAAAGTAATTTCTGCAAGCCTCAACAACTGAGTTATTTTGATCTTTACTGTCTACTAAGTGCTTGCATTATGTTGGGACCAGGATAAAATGACCTGTCACTCATGGACGGCAAGTATGGAAATGTAAACTTTGCTTTCAAAAGATGCATCACTTTAGGTGGTACTTCACAGGGCAAAGAGAACAAGATGCAATCTCTTCTATTCAAAGAGGGCAAACAATTTTTTTTTTTAGAGTGTGTTTGGCTAAATGTCAAAATTGAAGGTCACTGCTTCTTCAGCAGGCACTGCTGGTGGCCAAAGAAAGTGGCCAGCTAGTTCAGAACATAAATGCTCATTAAGGATAGTTCAATCAAAGAGTTTTTCCTTTTTGAATTACAAGTACACTGTGATGGAGAACACGAGGCCCTACAGTCAGACTAGCTTGCATCCAAATCACGGTTTGGGGACTTAACTGGCAACTCCTTTACTCGCTTTGAGCCTCAGTTTCTTAACCTATAAATTAGGAACTAATGGGATAAGGTCCGAGCATCACAGGTGCTTAAATATTAACTCCTTCTTTGTTCCGTTAGTAAACTTCAAATATTTTTCTTCAAAAGAAGCAATGAGATGACTTTAGCAAGTTTCCATGAATAGAATCAGACATTAAAATATAATAAAATAATATGTCAGTATTTATTTTTTAAAAAACATGCATTGGATTTGGCAGATTCAGTGAACAACAGACTGTTTAAAAATGAGACTGACTCTTTCCAAGGTCCAGCATCTTCAACTCCTTTTCACTCTGCCTAGAACTCTTTGCTCCGGTCAGAATAACTTTCCCATGCGCGTGACTTGGCTCATTCTTATTTTTAGTCCTTTGTGTTTAGCACTCTTCTTGAAATGACCTTCTGATGCCTTCCTGCCAACCCCACACTCCTTTACAATTGTTCATCATTCACAGCGTCCAGGAATTGGCAGAAAGAAATCTGGTCAAGCCATTCATTCCAGCCCATCTTTCAGGGCTGGAGGTTCTTTGAGGGAGCTGTACTGCTCCCCACTTTGACACATTTTCTTGCTATGATTTCATACACATTTTTCATATCCGTAGAGTCTTTCTCCCTATCAGAACTATAAAGTTCCATTTTTTCGGGTTACAATGAGGGCAGTCAGGATCAGAGAGGCTGTCACTGGGTCAAGGCCACACAATTTATGACTGATTTGAAACAGGTAGCTAGTTCTTTGTGTTTTTAGTTTGGTATTGTTTTCATTTCATGACCTACTTTACTTAGTAGGTGGTTGGTGTTACTGACTGACTGACTGACTGACTGACTGAGAAACAGTAGGGAAACTTCAGAAATGGAAAGGCAGGCAGCTCTAGAAGGAATATGGCAGATGAGGGGCATGGAGTGTCATCACACTCCATGAGAGATGGGACAGAATGGAGGAGAGGAGGGTAAGCGGGGGGGGGGGGGGGTCGGGGGGAGAAAGGAGCCTCAAAGGATTAATGGTCTTACCCCGAGCATTTCGTGTAAAAAAATAAATAAATAAAAAACACCTAAGCACCACCACCACCTCGACCACATTTCTGCTTTGCTTCTATTTTGTACTTAATAAACAACACTACTGTCACTGCCAATGAAAACAACAACATAACTGTGCTTTTTCCCTTGGCGCTAACTCTTAAACAATCTACTGGATTTGGGTCAAAATTTTAAACTGCCAGCATGTTAAAAATAAAAACCAGAAAAACAAACCCGGCTTTGTCCTGAACCGTTGTGAGGGTGAATGCAGGACAAGAGCCAGAGAGACGAGTTACCATAAAAAATAACTAGAGCAAACATCCTTGAACTGATGTTTTCTATAAAAATCTGTTGGCTGTGAATTGCAAAGAGTGAAGTGGGGAAGGAGAAAGGAATGGGGGATCAAGTGGTGTCTGCTTATCGTCAACTAGCTTTCATGTAAAAGTCATGGCAGGGTCAGCAACAAACTAGCCAGGTGGCAACTCCAGGACACGCTGCCATAAATAAATAGTTATGTACTAATGTCACACAACCAGGGCTAGATGCAAAGCATATGGGGGGAAACCATTCTGATGTAAATATTAAACACAAATACAAAATAAAACAAAACTAGGGTTGCTAAATTCAGGATTCACTGTTGATACCGGATTTTGAGATGCCTGGGAAAATAAAGTGGTGAAGCTTTTTTAAAGCCTGGACTAAAAGGTTCTTTGAAATGGAGATTGTTCCCTTCAAAAAAAAAAAAAAAAAAAGTTCCTTAACCTTTGGCCTAAGAGAGTGTTACTTTTTGGTGTAGTAATTAAGAATTAAGAGTTGGCAAGACCACAGACCCTGGAACCAAATTTTGAGAGTTTAAACTCTTACCCCTGTTGCTTACTTGTTCTCATGACCCCTGGGAAAGTTACCCTGACCTTTCTATGCCTCAGTTTATTCACCCTGCACCAAAGGGAGGAGGAGGAGGATGATAATGGCAATAGGATCTGCTTCATAGGAAATTATGAAGATTAAGTGAGTCAATGTGTAGAGGACAAACAATACCTGGTCAACAGCCACGTCCATGGGACTTATCATTTGTCAAGTGGTCTTACAAAGGCTACTTATCTTACATAGACTATCTGCCAGACACTACGCTAAGGAATCTTTCTGTTCCTTGGATTAACTTATTTAATGTTAATTATGGTCTTGCCAACTATTAATGCTTAATTACTACACCAAAAAGTAACACTCTCTTAGGCCATGAATTAAAAATCAATCTTACAGACAAAGGAACTAAGGCTTAGATGGATTAAGACATTTATCCGAGAAAGCATATCTAAGCTAAATTTCCAACCCAGGCCTTATTCCAGATTAAAAACAAAAACAAAAACAAAAACAAAACAAAAACTTTAAAATGGAAACAGCTTTTCTTTGCTTAAAATGTTAAAGTTTGAAAAGAAAACACATGGCCTTCTAAGAACCTGATTTTATTTATTTATTTATTTACTTACTTACTTACTTACTTATTTATTTATTTATTTATTTATTTACTTGAGAGAGAGAGAGAGCACACACCAGTGAGGGGCAGAGGCAGAGGGAGAGGAAGAAGCCGACTCCGTGCTGAGCAGGGAGCCAGTGTGGGGCTCCATCCCAGGCCCCTGAGATAAGAACCTGAGCTGAAGGCAGATATTTAAAACCGTCTGAGCCACCTAGGCAACCCGAACCAGACTTTTTTAAAGGGATTAAAGGGCTGATGTCCTAATAAATTGCCTCAGGAGGGCTGAGATCTATTACAACACCTCAAGAAAACAGAAATTCATTCAGTGACTCATTTCTCCGAACATTTCTTGAGCGCCTACTATTTTCTGAGAGGTCAAGATACAAAAAGGAGTGAGAATTGATTTCAGTCCGTAAGCACCTAACTCTGGGGAGTGAGAGTTATGTGCTTTACTGTGTGGGCTGTTGGATGATGTCGGATTTGTTTTCTATTCTGTGTCCCTACATGACCAAAAGTGCCTTCCACTCGAGCTGCAGAAGTTGTCGGACTTCTCAGCACAAGCCAAGCTGTATGTCTACCGCTATCCCGGTGGGGATTAACTGCCAGGTTCCCGCTCGCAGAGTGCGGAGAGACTTGGGTCAAGACGACTTTCTTTGTTAGCCTCCGATTGGAGCTGCGCTAAAACGGCGCGTTTGGAAGCGTATTCAAATCGCGCGCCCAAGCAGTCTCTTTCCGGGGCTCAGGCTTAAGGATGGTGGGGCACCTTTATGCTCTGCCGCCGGGTCTGTGCGCTAGGGCTCCCTGACTTCTGGTAGCCGGGAGAGTGAACTCAGCAAACGAACGAGATTGATCCCTGGTGGACACTGCCTGGACGGGAGCCCGCAGCGATTTAGGCGCCACCTCTGCTGACGGCAGCTACTTCCTGGTCGTTTTGCCCTTAACTATCATGGCGGCCGGTTGCCTTCGGCCGGGCCCACTGAGACTGCTCAGAGAGCCAAGGTAGGGCAATCGGGTCTACAGCCCGCCCCCGTCGCGGAGCAGCCGGGTGAAGCCTAAGCTGTGCCGCTGGTGGTGAAGGGGGTATAGGGACAAGCCAAAGAAGACTAGGACCCGGCGCCGTGCCGCTGTGTGCCCACCCCTCGTCTCCCGGCACCAAGGCTGCTGGAGCCCAGGGTGTGTTTTCCTTGTCCCCGCCACTTTCCAGTCCCTGGCCCAACATGATACTGACCAAAGCCCAGTACGACGAGATAGCCCAGTGCCTAGTGTCTGTGCCGCCTACCAGGCAGAGCCTGAGGAAGCTGAAGCAGAGGTTCCCCAGGTAAGTGTCCGTCTCTCCACTCGCACAGCGCTTTGCCCGCAGCAGCTGAGCCTGGGCATCCCAGCCAGCGCTTAGGAGCCACGTGTCGCACATGAACGGGGAGGAACAAGAGTGTCTGGTGTTGGGAGATCAAGGATGTGAAAAGGTTTCCTCTTTCACCTGTCTTCCACAGGAGACTCTTAAATGGATGAATCCCTGGCAGTCTCCCAAGACCTTGAAATTAAATTCAAGTTCACAAACGTTTATTGAAAACTTGGTGTGTTCTATGTGATGGCTGCACATAGTAGGTGCTTCCTAAATGTCTGGTTAATTGACAGATACTAGGAATGAATGATAGGTGGCCGGGCCCTCTCAAAGTGGAAATACAAATTCTAGATTCAGAAGGAGGAAATGGAAGACCCTTTTCGATTGGCCCCTGGAAACAAACAAGGGACCACAGGCCTAAAGGGGCCTCCTACTGTTCAACTTTGACTCTCTAATGCAATTAGGTGATCTCAAGTGTTTGTCAGTCCAGAGTCTGGTGCCCTAGGGATTCCACTCTTGGGTCAAGATTGGCCATTTTAACAACCATATATACATATATATATATACATATATGGTTGTTAAAAAAAAAAAATATATATATATATACACACACATTCCAGGTGTATTTCATACTTCCCACCCTTGCACAGATATCACCAAAGAAGTGTTTCCTTGAAGAAAGAGAGATTACTGGATAATTGGTATTAATAAAGTACAAATTGAAGAGTAAACTAAAGGTCTTTTATGACCCCTGTTTTTTGAAGGAGTCAGTTTTCCTCATCTGTAAAATGTTTTTAATATTTTCCAGATATAATTAAAGGCAATAGTTTTCCTTTTATAGTTTTTAAGACTTTTATCAAACTTGCCAACAAGGAACAAAATTGACAAACTGGAATTTAATTTTCTTTCATTATCTCTTGCCAGCTCTGCCAATGAACAATGTAATGGGGGGAAAGCTGAGGGAATAGGTAGATTTTTTTGGGCAGTTTGAAGATGGAGCTCTTGTTATGTTCTCATATTACTACTGTATTTTTGCTTCTTTCCCTTTTCTCTCCTCTTTTTCCCCACCTCTTTTTATCTCTTTCTTTTTTTTTTTTTTCCCTTGTCACCTCATCTCCATAAGAGGTAACCTCCCCATATGCTTATGGAGGACTTAGGAAGTACACTAAATAAGGATGCCCTTCCTTAGGGGCACCATGCTGTCTTGCCTATGCTCTTATGTGCTTTGTTTTTGTCCTTATTCATGATATGGCCAGATATTTTTCAATTTTCCCAAATACCATCCAGGGAATAACTAACTCTTCTTCCCCTGGAAACTTTAGAGAGTCTGTACTACTACTCTGCAAAAGAAGGGATTAAAGGGTCATTTAGCAGCCTGAGTGGAAATTCTATTAACAGTGTGGTTTTTGGAGTTGACCTCACAGTTTTCGTTACGGCACCGTTTTACACTAGGTGGTTGTTGCAAAGGCCTTGAACAACCTTTAGATTTGGTAGATCATTTTACTAGAGAGTCAGTCAGGTAAGGACCTCATAGATAATTTCTGGTGGTTCAAATAGGTTAAGTGACTTGTCAAAATCCCAGAGATGTTTAATGGCAAAACAATGTAGAATACAGGTTTCTTAACTTTCAGTTCAGAATTCTACACTAAGCTGCCTGGATTAGTTTTCATATTAATAATAATAAAAGTGACAATTATTTTTTGTTGGCATTTGCCTACACGGAGTTCTAAAAAAGTACTGAAATGGTTTTGTTTTTGTTTTTAAGATTTTATTTGAGAGAGAGCGAGAGGGAGAGAGAGCATGTGCAGGAGCGTGGAGGTTGGGGAGCAGGGGGAGAGGAAGTGTGAGGGGGAGAGGGAGAAAGAGAATCCTAAGTAGACTCCCATGCCAGGTGCAGAGCCTCACTCAGGGCTCCATCTCCCCACCCCGAGGTCATGACCAGAGCTGAAATCAAGAGTCAGAAGCTTAACAGACTGAGCCACCCAGGCTCCCCAGTACGGAAATGTTTTTTAAAAAGTTGCTAAAGTTTTATTTTCCTGATTTTAAAAGTTGTGCATGCTCAGTAAAGAAAATAAAAAGTATTCATAATTGCATGGCCCAGAAAAGTTCTTTTAACATTTTATATATTTCCTTGTAGTCTTTTTTGCAGTGTAATACTGCCACTACTAATATAGTTTGTAGGTCTTCCTGTTCTTACTTCACATATTGTGAGCACTTCTCATAAAATTCTTCACAATTTGTTTCAAATAAATAATAATATCACATTCTATATGTACCACCCACTTTCTTATTACTGGACGTCAAAAGTTTTGTTTTTCTAATTTTCTGATACAGTTGTTATATAATGCCCAGTCTTCTGCTTATTTTCTTACTTTAGATTCACAGATGTGAGAGTGACTGTATCAGTAGTTTCCAAACTTTTTGGTCTCCACATCTCTTTATACTCTAAATAAGCCTCAAAGACCCCAAAGAACTTTTGTTTATGTCGATTACATCTGTTGATATGTACCAAAATACAAATTAAAATTGGGAAATTAAAAAAAAATCTTATTAATTTATTTAAAAATGACAATAATAAGCCCATTTTGTGTTAACATATTTTTATGATTAATAACATTTCAAAAAAGTAGTGAGAAAATGGCATTGTTTTACACTTTTGCAGATCTCTTTAGCGGCTGTCTTAAATAGAAGGAAGACATCTGCTTCTGTATTCAACCTGTTGTAAGATGTTGTTTTGATTAAAGAATATGAAGAAACCCTAGCCTCAGACAGATGCAGTCGGAAAAGAGAAGAATAATTTAATAGGCTTTTTAGATAATGTGGATATTTTTGTTAGTACATAAAACCTAACAATTGGTATTTTCTCAAAGGTTAATTACAATGTAGAATGTGAACCATATCATGGAGCTTTTCACTCTGTTATATTATAGTCCACTGGCCTGTCTTGAACTTTGAGTGGATCTTTCACCCATGAATGATTTTTATCATCCATGCATTGTTTGTTTGTAAAATGTTGGTTGTGAGTTATGCAAATCTTCCAAATGTTGTCACCTTTCATTATACATTATCAAAAAATCATGTTCATTAATATCCCCACTGATCTCATCAGAAAAGTATGTAAGATTTGAAGCTGTCAAGCTTATGGTGATGGATGCAGAGTTTTCCAATATTTGAATTTTCCCTTGAAAGCTCAAGTTTTATCATTGCAGCAAATATTATCAATTGTTTTCTTTGAAGTGACAGGCTCACATTGTTTATTTTTCAGAAAATGTCTTCCAGATACCCAAATCTAAATAATTATACTTTGTTCATTGCTCATTCAAGTAAAAAAGTTGTCCCATGGAAAAAGTGGCTAGTTCAGCTCTACAACAATCATGTAAGTGTTCTCCCTTGAGTCAGCCATCATACTTTGATATGCCGTAGATTTGCTTTGTATTTGCTTCTTACTTTGTCATATAGAATGTTAAAAGGATGTGTATTCAAAGGTTGAGATTTAATAAAATTAATAAGTGAATCTTAAGATATTCTTATGTGAAACTGGCCTTTTTTTTAAGTAAACCTATGCCCAACATGGGACTTGAACTCGCTACCCTGAGATCAAGAGTCAGCATGCTCTACCAACTGAGCCAGCCAGGAGTCCCAAACTGGCTTTTTTTTTTTTTTTTTTTTTTTTTTCCTGGAAGTGTGTTGCAGTGAAATTTACAGTGACTCCTAGAATAGTTTGCCTTGATTTATGCGTAGGGGTAGCAGTTTTACCCACTATTGTTTTTGTATCATCCATGCAGATTTCACACAGGGAAAAAGGTAAGTCACGTTTTACTAGTTCCATAAAAATAGTTTTGACTTTGTAGACCCCTGAGAGGGTCTCAGGGACTCCAGGAATCCACTGGAGTTCATTGACCACACTTTGACAACTATGAGCTATTTCAAATCAAAGGATATGTATATTTTGAAGGATTTTGGTGTATATTGACAAATTAGTATCAAAAAGATTATACTGAGGCACCTGGGTGGCTCAGTTGGTTAAGTGTCCAACTCTTGATTTCAGATCAGATCATGATCTCAGGGTTGTGAGATGGAGCCCCCGCCCTCCCTTGGGCTCTGAGCTAGGCCTGGAGCCTGCTTAAGATTCTCTCCCTCTCCCTCTCCCTATGCTTCTCCCCTCACCCCTCCCCTGCCTCTCTCCCTCTCAAAAAAAAAAGAAAAAGAAAAAAAAAAAAGATTATACTAATCCTATTACTACCGGGGCAGGGGAGTATTTGTCTCTACAACTTTGGCCAGCATTAAAGAGTGTCATTATTTAATCTTTAGTATGATTGGTCAAGAGTGACATTTTGTAATTTGCATTTTTTATTATAATGCATTGTGTATTTCCCCAGTTGTTTATTCACCATTTAACTTTATTGTTTTTGAATTACCTGCCTGCTGTCCTTTGTCTAATTTTATATTGGAGTGTTTGCTATTATTGTTTATTGATTTGTTATTGTTTAGTGATCTGCATATGTTAAGGATGTTGATCCTTTACATGTCATATCTGTTGCAGATATTTTCCCAGTTGTTTGCTTTTAAATATTGTTCTATTTTTTATTTATTTATTTATTTTTTAAAGATTTATTTATTTATTTGAAAGAGAGAGAGAATGAGAGAGAGAGAGAGAGAGCACATGAGAGGGGGGAGGGTCAGAGGGAGAAGCAGACTCCCCGCTGAGCAGGGAGCCCAATGCGGGACTCGATCCCGGGACTCCAGGATCATGACCTGAGCCGAAGGCAGTCGCTTAACCAACTGAGCCACCCAGGCGCCCCTATTTTTTATTTTTTTAAAGTTCTTTTTAAAGATTTTATTTATTTGACAGAGAGAGCGTGCGTGAGTGGGGGTTGGGGGTTGGAGAGGCAGAGGGAGAAGCAGACTCCCCCTTGAGCGGGCAGCCCGCCATAGGGCTCAATCCCAGGACCCTGAGATCATGACCTGAGCCGAAGGCAGACCCTTAACTGACTGAGCCACCCAGGTGCCCCTTTTTCTATTTTTTGTATGCTTAACTTTAAGTTTATCCTTTTTTTGCTGAGAAAGTCCTGTCCTGTCCTAAGACATGAAAACTAAATCTTCACCTAAATTTCCTTCTAGATTCTTTGTGGCTTTGTTTCTTATTAATTTTTTAATTTGTCTAGCTCAAAGGTAAAGATGTGGTTTAATCCCCCCCCCCATACACTCACTGTGGCTTCTACTTGCTAGCCTCACTTATCCATGACTTCTTTGTTTTCACTGAAATTACAAATTTATGTCTTTACAAGTCACTAGGTTGAGCCTGGGCAGTCCTCTTAACCCTCTGGTTATATAATCGTTCAATTTAAAATGAAGGGATAGGGCTTTATGGTGTCTAATATTGTACAACTCCAAAAGTCACCCTCCTTCTGTTCTTTTCTGATCTGCAGTTTTACAGGTAATGGACCCTTTGGGCCCAAGAATATAGGGCATACTGTATTTAAGTACTCGCTGAGGATACATTCATTGATTTGCATCTCCCAGCTTATTTCCTGGACCTCCTTATTCAGGTAGAAGCCCCCAACCCAGTCAGGTTATATTTTACATTTTTTTTCCTACCTAAACACTACATATGTATCTGATTTTAGTCATTCTTTGAGAGTTCCCATATTCCATTCACCTAGGTTCCCCTAGTGTTAACATCTTACATAACCATAGTACAATTATAAAAATCAGGAAATTAATTTTAATGTAGTTCGGTTAACTAATCTATAGGCCTGTTTTGAACTTTTGCTAGATTTTTCACTAACATCTCTTTGCTATTCCAGGATCACACATTACATTTAGTCGTCATGTCTTCTTAGGCTCCTCCAGTTGGTGGCTGTTCCTTACCATTATTTTTTGTCTTTTATGATCTTGACAGTTTTGAAGAATACTGGCCAATTATTTTGTAGAATGTCCCTAAGTTTGTACTTGATGTTTTGTCATGGTTAGATTGAGGGTAAACCTTTTTGGCAAAAATACCCCCAGAAGTGCTGTTGTACCCTTCTCAGTACATCATATCGGGGTGTATGACTTTTTATGTCTTATTGCTGGTGAGGTTAACCTTATTCACTTGGTTAAGGTGTGATGTCTGCCAAGTTTCTCCATTATAAAATTACTACTATTCCCTTTCCAATAATTACCTTGTGGGGATATCCTTTGAGTCTATGCAAATATTCTTTTTCTCATATCACATTTTTCTGTTGATATAAGCATCCATCAGTGGTTCTTGCTTGAAATTGTTATTACCGGTATTTGCCTAATGGTGATTTTCTATTTCTCTCACTGGAATACTCTTTCAGCTAATATCATTTATTACCACCATTTCATGTGAAACAATCCATCACACAGTCAGCCCATGATTTTCACTGGTACTTGCAGTTCATTCACCTCTCTTGGCATTTGGTCTGTCATAATTCACTGTGTGCTCACTATGTCTGTGGCACTATTCGAGTATTTTTTAGAAAACAGATAAGACATTGTAGTCATTAATTTTGAATAACCTGTAGTCTGAGGAGAGAGTTTAAGACACATCCAGTAGCCATAAATTATTAGAATCACAGAATCCACAAAGAATTTGTGGAGCATTTAGTACATGTATGTTGAATCAAGTGGGTTTCTTTGAGGAGATATACCTTGGTTAGAAATTGTTTTGCTGGTAAACTGAGCCCTTTGGCACAAATTTAATTTTTCCCTGAGTTCCCTTGCCGTGCATTAGTTATTTGGTTGCTATTTATGCCTATACTAACGAGTCAGAAGTCAAACTCTTGATACCATACATCTCTAAGCAAGTAAGTGTCTTTACATTGCTGCTATATCTTTTCCCTTAGAGATTCTGGCTCAGCTGTTTCTAAGAGTGCCTTCCCCGTTCTTAAGTATGTTTTCTCTCTTGGCCCACAATATCTACTGTTTTCCACTCCTGGATCATAGTATAGGCAACCATTTACTCATATGAGGCTGTTCCTAGATAAATCTCACAAGGAGTAGTTAAAAACTTGTTTGGCTGGGCTCCCTGTATTTAAACCAATGGAGTTGGTTCATTTTCTTGAGATCTTCACCTACTTTTACCTGAGAACTGGAGTTGGGGCTGGCTGTATTGTGTATTTGCCAGGGTAGAACTCAGTGGTACTTGATGGTGGACCTAGGGTCTGGTCTGGTTAGGAGTGGAGTAGCTAAGGGACTTGCTTGGGACAAGCACAATTTTATTTAAGTTTTACCTTTGTTCAGGGTGGCTTAGTTTATTTTGGTGCTGCTGTTGACTACAGTTACCCTTTTCTGAATAATGTTACCCCCCACCTCCAGTGATGCATTTTAAGCTGTTCTCTTGATCCATGGGGAGTCTTGTATTCCATTGTTTTTTGCTTCCTATAACAATTTGCTCTTGGGGAATGACTTGGTTTTGCCACTTTTGTCTGAGTCACAGTTGCCTCATCTGTTTAAAAAAAAAAAAAAGGGACAGAGCTTCACTGCTAAGAAGTAGAAGAGGGATTCAAACCCAGGCAGGGTCCGGCTGCAGACTCTTACTCTGTGTATTGCCTTTGCCGTTCAGTTCCTTAAGTCTGTGGTGAGGATTAAGTAAAATAAGGCATGTAAAACACTTAGCATAGTGTAGACGTTCTGATAAGTAGTTAATGGATGGTAAATATGATTATGGTTATTATTAGGATTTAGTAGCTGGCCTACAGTAGAAGAAATGTCTGAGTACTAACCTTCCGAAACATATAAAACAAAATTTTGCTTTGATACGGATCAGTTGATTATATGGCTCTGAACACATGGATTTAATCATTAGTTGAATATGGCCCAGATATCAGAAACTTGTCTTCCAAATCTTTCATAGTAATATATAATGTCATTTAGAAAAAAACAAAACCAAACTTTTGAACCCAGATGCACTGATTTTTAAGAATTACAGTAGCACATTACAGTCTATAATTAGTAGTGATTTACTTAAATTGGAAGATTATTCCTATTTGCCTTGTTCTCAAAGTTGAACTGATAGTTCGTTCTCAATTTGTGGTCAATTTTCTATTCTTTTGATAATGTTGTGGTGCACCTGAGTTCCAGAATAATGGGTGAGACTAGCTTGTAAAGGGAGAAAAAAATCAGCCTTTTATTGGGCTGGAAATTCTTTTGGTGGTTTTGCTAAGGAAATATAACTAATTTACATGACTTTCAAAAATAGTACTCATATACTTAGGAAATATATCTAGGAGTATTTTTTTGATCTTTAGGGCAAATTGGAAAAGAAATTGGCCTAAAAAGTGGCCTAAGAAAAGAATATGGTTATTTCATGTATTTCCTTTAGTCATCTTTTAAAATATGATTTTTTATTTCATAAGATTTCAGGTTTTTATTTTGTTGTTGCATTGTACACCTAGCTTTAAAGACTCTTCTGGAAGGTTATTTTATTAAGGATATGGCACCTTGTGCTTTGATCAGATATCTGTGTCTTTTTGGATTTGCATAGTTGCAAAAGTAGCTTGAATTTCTATGAAAGAGTATTTGGAGAAAACCTCAGATAATGTTATCTTGAGAAGAACCCATGCTGATGCTATTTCTTATTAGTTTGAGGGGGGAAGTTTTCATGTTATTAGATTATTAACTTCATTTTAAAGTCTATATTCAGACATCAAACTTTAGTCTACTAAGTAATAACTCATATCAGAATGTTTACAGACACAATAAGGAGGAATTATATATCTCCCTAGGAGAAAAATGTTCCATGGATGTTTAGGGTAATAATATCTCATTATTTGACTTTCAGCAAATGTTGACTGAATTTACCAGTATGTTTTTATTACACCTTTTGTGCAGTTTTGCCATATTGATTGAATTTTCCTTAAAAACAAAACAATCAATATACAAGTACTTTTCCAGAGTTAAGTAGGAAAAGTGACCTTAACATATAAAAGTTATATACCGGTGTGAAAATGATATGGGAGATGGGTAAATAATAAATTTTCCTTTATTTTCAGTTGGCTTTTTCCTGAGAGGAAATGTTTTCAAATGTTTAATTCAAGGTGTCTTTCTCTCTTTCTGCTGTTAGATTTCTTCTACCATGAGCTGGTACACAGTGAACACAGTAAAGGTGTTGGGGTACAGCTTCTAACTGAAAGACGAGTCTCCATTTCTTAGGGGAACAGAGCACACAGCCAGTTCCAGGATGGTTTGCTTGCTCCATGGGCTTCGAGACCAGCATAGAGCAGTCTGTGCCTTGTGTATTAAAGACAGCATAGAGCAGTCTGTGCCTTTGGTCAGAAGTCCAAACCTTTCCTGGCCACTTTGGGGTACTAAATACCTGCCTCTACTTTTCTTTCCATCCCTACCTTTCAGGAGGCATCTTGATATAATGTATTTAAGAGTTAATAGTTCTTCTTCATAACTCAAAGCTTCCTTCTTGCCAGGGAACAGTGACAGGATTGACATTGTCAACTTTTTCAAGCGCTTTCTCTTGCCTGAGGGCTGATCTTTTCTGTTCCTTCTGGTTTCAGGACAGTGCATAAAGTTTTTTTATTTGTCTTTTAACCTAAGTTTGGTATTCAAATCGTGACCTGATAAATACCTGCAGTATCATTGAGATAATGGAGAGGTCTGCAATTTTCTGTCCAAAGTAAAATATTAAAATATCTTAAGAATTATTTCCTTATTTCCTTTATGTGTTTTCAGTATTGAGATTCAGCTGCTTAAAATGTTTGAAAACTTTTAAACTTAGAGAAATAACTTGAAGACCATGGGAATAAATATTTTGAATCTGAGAAAGCAGTACAAGCAGAGGAAAAAGTAAGTGGATTCATGTTTTTTGATACTGTTATTCAGTCAAATAAGTAGTACTGGGTCTTTCCCTGACCAGGTGCTGGCACCTGCTAATTGGAGTGATTCCGTATAAAGCTTGGGCTTTTTCTGAGGATGTCCTGGGAGTGGTAGTCATTTACAAGACTAAGGTTTAAAAATACATGGTATGTTGTCACCCTTCTCTCCCCTCCAACATAACTCTTCTATTTCTCACATGTTTATTTTTATTATTGTTGAGACTTGTCCTTTGCTCCAAGCTCAAGAAAGGATGAGCTGTAAACTCTGATCTTGTATTTATCCTGTTTTAGGAAATAGGAGGCATAGCACTCCCTTGATACTTACCAGGGTTATCACTTCATGACTGATGGAATCTCCAGACATGCAGCGAGCACTAGAGAGGATGGCAAAGGTCTAAAGCTTTGTGGTGCAGGTGTTTGGTTAAGCTCACTTAGTAGCTGATTGATGTGGTCTTCCCCAAATCAGGCTAGTGGTATGAAAGATTCAGATTTATACTTCTCAAACTCATGAATTATGTTTGTCATGAATATTTGTGATCATTCTCAGAGGGTCAGAGCTGGGGATGTTTAATCTAGGAATGCTGTGGGAACCCAACTCCAGGGCCAGCATGAATAGAAATACAGAGTGAAATCTCTTTGTGGTTTGTCACTCATGGCTGTGCCACACCTTAGCCTCCTGAGATTCTCTAATTTATAGAATGGTGTTTAAGACTAGTAGGGGAATAAGGTTCTTTGTAGGGATAGCCTTCTTGGTAGGTGGAACGTGGGAAAGTAAAGCGTCATTTAAATGCATCTTCCTACAATCACATGTGAAATTAGACTGGCGATTTTTTTTCCTCTTTTTTGTTTCTGTCTATAACTCTTCGAAGCTGATACCATCTTTTGCTCAAGGTATATTACACTGCTATTTGTTTTTGCTGATAATATTGGTAGGGAAAGCTAATAAAATTTGAAATTAACTTGCACTTCAAGCCCCATTTAGCTACGATAGTAAATGGACTGGGGCTGTGAGAGAGACTCTTCGTTGTATAGCATTAAAAAACCCCACAGACTCTTACAGTTTAGATGTAACAAATAGCTCACAAACATCATTTCTTAACTGGTGAAGTCAACATTATCTGGATTCTTATTTCCTGAGGCCAACTAAAATACATATGTAAAAATAAAATACATTTAACCTCCAGTTTATAACGTTTGAATTTTTATTTGCACTGTGGTGGACATGCTGGAGACTCTTCCGGTGCAAATCACAAAAGTTTCTCCAGAGGAACCTGCATACCTCTCTTATTATTTTAGATTCAGTGACTTCTAGAGTGTTGGATTGAGATACCAATTAGCCACCATCTAGTCAAATCAGTTAATGTTGTCGATGCAGAAACCGAGGGAAGAGTGCCACCAGGTGATTTGAACAAAGTTACACATCTGGAGGTCAAACTCTCCCTTTGTGCTCTTTAACCAGATCTCAGATTTCTGTCTCTTGAGGGGCCAGGCAGGTACCAACAAGGAGTGAATGAATGAAGCTGGCCTGGTTGGGATCGTGGCTAAGGGAAAGGACAGTCGTGGGTACTAATGTGGCAACTGCCACCTTATGCCCTGTGCTGCTGGGTCTTTTATTCTCTAGAAAGCAGCTCTCTATCTCACTTTTTAGAAGAAATATTCTGAGTTTTAAATGTTGTCACTTTGTTGGAATTTTTAAAGACCCTGTGGGCCAATGGTTTCCTGGCCAAACAGAACAAGTCTGTGGGCTGAATTTGGCCCACAGCCAGTGGGTGCTGGAGCAGGCTCTTTCTGGCTTGTGAGAGCTGTTGATAAGTATCTTTTCCTGACTCTACAAGCTGTGACCTCACATCCAGTAGCTTAATATCAGCCACGGCAGGAGTGTTTACACCACAGAAATTGGCTAACGTGTGACAAATCTGGGCTCTCCCCACTGCCACCAAAGGCATTTCTTAAGCCCCCCACACCGCTGCATACCATCACCAATTTGAGACTTTTGCATTGTACCTTATGGCCCTATAACATGTCTTTTCCAGAATTTTCTTAACCCAGTTTATTCTTTTTTTTATCGCTTTTTTTCTAAAAGGGCTCAAAATGCTTACATCTATATTTTATTTATTCTTACAGTATTTTTGTTGGGCTATCCCCCCCCTTTTTTTTTTTCTAAAGAGAGGATACATATATTTTTTCCCCACCATAGTTAATGTGGGAACTAAAATGCTAGTTGTGAGCCTTAGCAGTACCTAGTATATTATTGGTATTATAATATATATCATAATGGACATTTGATTGAACTGACCTGAGAAAAGTGCTGCCTGGTTAAAAAAGAAAAAAAGCCACATATGTATGTCTCATTTAAGGAAAATTGATTCCTTTCAGAAATAGATTAATTAGCTAACTTTAGGGATATTACAGTGATTTACTCTCTCTCTAGGAATTTGGAAATGTTCCAATGGTATACCTGAGGGTTTATCATGTCAGAAATTATTTTTTTGAGAAACTTCAAGCTTAGCTGTTACGTCTTCAGTTGGCAGTCACTCCAGTATAAAAAGAAAATAAGGCATCTCTATAATTATAATGAAAAACAAATGGGAAGATACCCAGTTGATTATAATTTGATTTTGTACAATTTTATAAAGTTTCAATTATCCCGTGTTCAAATATGTTTCTTTTCTACATTTAAAGTGTCAGTAATAAAGTAATATGACAGTGTATAGCTAAAACAAATGGACAATAAAATTAACATTAGGCAAGAATATATGCATTTTAGAATAACAAGAGAAATTCTTCGTGGGGATAGGCCCACATGAGTGGGCTGGCCAGGTGGTGTTGAGTTTGGCAGAGTTGTCATAGCCTGTGCTTGACCTTGGGTGCTTTATTAGCTCTCTCTGCTTATGGTTAATTATTTTATAAATCGATAGGAGGCAAAACCCATTATTGGGAACTCCAGAAGGTGGTTCAGGTTTTTGTTGTAAAGGCAGTTTTATAAATTGGCTTAAAGAGCTTGGTTCTGGAAATAGACATATGAATTCTGGCTTCATGAGTTACTTGCTGGTGACCTTGGGTAACTTCTTCATGTCTTGGTGCCTCATTTATAAAATGGGATTGTTACGAACTTGAAATGAGGTAGTACATATAAAATGAGTAGCAAAGTTCCTAATACTGTGCTGAATAAATTTTTGCTGTTTCTGTTATTGTTACCATTATTGATTTAAGGATGCTGATTGCAATGGTATTTATGCTAATAATAATTAGACTCAGGACATCAGAACTGAAAAAATTTTGCCTAAAACCAGCCCCTTTATTTTCTAGGTTTCCAAAGTGTTGTTCATTTACTCCCAGGATAATAGGAAACCTACTTTTAGTCAATTACAGTAAAGTCCTTAGATGATAGTGGCAACCAAGATGGGATATTTTTTGGGATGACAGATGAGGATATGTAGGTTTAGGTTGATTCTTCTTCCCCCCCGCCCCCCCCCCCCGGGGTAAGTGAGAACGTTAAAACCTGAAAATTTTTAAGTATTTTCTTGTCTAATTATTCCTCAAATATAAACTTCCATATTCTGGAATACTTTTATATTCCTGCCCTACCTTGATAGCAAGGTGGTTATGAATTTATGAAAGATATTAGGATGAATACCAGTTTTGGAGTCAGGGTTCTGCCACCAGGAACTAGCTGGAGTCCAGTAATTATGTGAGTTCAGGTGTAAGTCTTCCAGGGCATGGAGATTTTGTGGGATGTTCCAGGTCATAATATGAGTGTAAACACTGGTTTTAGTGTTTTAAACACTGGTTTTAGTGTTTAATATAGGTATTAATAAATTTGAAGAATGAGTGTTTTTTAAACAATCTTAAAATCTATTCATGCTACTAATACTGATTATGAAAAGATCTTGTGGTAAACACAAAGAAATTGCATAAACTTTTTAAAGAAAAATTTAAAACACAAATGTCTTGTAACCAGAGAATAATATTGCCCCTTAAGGCTTTGGTTATTATTAATTACAGTGTATCCTAGAATGCTGCCTGCAAAGAATTTGCTTAATTTATCTTATTTGTGCAGTTCTGCTGATCATATCATCGGAATAATAATGAATTGGGCAAGATAGTAATTCTTCCCCTTCTTTTTAAATTCTGTTTATTGTAGAGCATATCTTCTAGGTTCTAGGTTGAGGAGAGGCTTTTAGGTTTAGACCTACTTCATACTTCACTTAAGCTACTTAGACCAGATTGGAATAAAGGTTTTAAAACTGGTTAGAAATCACTGTGCTTAAAAATAATAATAATAATATAATAATACTTAAAAATTTGAATGATACTCTGAAAAATAGTGCCTGTAGCCAAAGGTAATGGAAAAGTCATAATTGTACTATGGAATGTATTTTGAGGACAATTCCTTATAACTCTTCTGAAGTGTGAAAACGAGACTTGGTTAGTTTTATTTCATCTGTTAAGGGTGTGTAAGGAGTCTAGATTTGGTACATTGTCATGAAAAATATTTTATTCATGTTACAGCTTTTTGGACAATTGTATTCTGCACTGTATTACAATGGCACAATAAATTGCTGAATATACTGTCTGCTGAATATGACTTTACCATGAAAAATTTGATGCATGGAGAAGAAAAGGTTGGAATATATCAACCTTTTCTGACAAGGGACTTTGAATTTTGACCTAATACAGGTGACCTTTGTGCGCAATAAAAGTGAGCTTAATCTTGAGGTCAAGGTTGAGGTGAATGGCAGAGCTTATGCTGATTGTGGGTACTTCAGAGCCTACCTAGCTATTGGCTAAATGGGAGTCTGGCACTTTTTTTTTTTTTAATTTTTAGCATTTTCAGGAGCTTATTTATAGCAGTTTGTTTCGCTCTTTAACACTACCCCATTTCCTCAAAGCTCAGCTATCTGTTTAGTTGTGGTAAGTTTGTCCGTTTATTTATAAAGTTTACTGTTTCTGAGTGAAAGGTATGAGTGTGCTATTATTTTCTGTTCCATAGATAAGCCATAGCTAAAAATAAAAATGTTCTTAATGGCTTAAAGAAAAGACAACTGACATATATAACCTTGGAAATGAAAATATATCTTCTTTTAAGAGGTTTATTTCTTTGACAAGTTGAACTCTTATTATCTAACTTTGGAACTGTCAGAAGAATTTTTAAGTAGTTTGTACCTTTATCTAGATTATAATTAACAGAACTCTCATGAATTATTGTCTTAAAAGGTTTAGATGATTTAGAGACTGGTTATTCCCTTGAAAATTCCTTTGAAATGTATCCACTAATGCCTTTACATTAAAATATTACATGATATAAAATATTTTAAAGGTTTTTCTTGCTGTACATAAAAGGAAAATTATTTTAAAACACAAATTTCACTCTTAAATATCTCAACTGTTTTGTCATAGGTAAATTACATCTTAGCAAACAGAAAAAAAAAAAAAAACCTGTCAGTGTTATATTACCTGAATATTGTCTGAGCTTAGTGAATATTCTGCCCAAATAATTGTTAGAAGCAACAAACAGCTGGGGGGAGAGTGTCAGAGCCTCTAATGGAAAGAACTTCTACTCTTTTAATCGAGCCTGCAAAATATATTCCCTGGGACTGATCAGCTCTGAAGCACTGAGGTTTGATGATTGGAATGGCAGGAAACCATGCTTTCAGGACATAATGAATTGACGAGGCCATCCATCATTTGTTAGCATACTCTGAAACGTGGGCTATGTGTGCAGAGGCCTGTGATTTAGTAAATACTTGGGAGATGAATAGAGCTTACACACAAGGGAAGATATTGCTGTCCTTCAGCAGCCTGAGACCCAGACGCCTGCTGAGAAGGCCATCTGACGGCACATCATCAGTAACCGGCCTGTCACAGTCAGCGGTGCCCACCGACCATCGCCAGTATATTAAATGCATTTTTAATATCTGCTTCAGTAGATTTAATGAAGAAAATTTAGTTTCCATACTCCAAGCACTGCTTCTTCAAGTGTTCTAAAGCATGGACTCTTGCCTACATAAGAAAGGGGGAAGACCATGTCGGCAGTTGGGAGAGTTGATGGAAAAGGACACCCAGACAAAATAATGTGCAAATAAAAAATGCTTCTAGCAGAGTTGGCAACTTGTTAATGTAAAAAAGCTCCCTTTCATTTTTTTTTTTTTTTTTAAAGTGGCTTTTGATTAGTTCTTTATACCCTAATTCCCTTCTCTCACAGGCCCTTTCCCTAGGAGGCTTGAACCTACTGGTAAGAGATGTTAGCCTTCTGATCAGAAAGGAAATTTTAGAAGGTGAATATTATGGTTTGGCATAATTTGGATAGAGAGACTCAATTTTAAATTAGTTTGTGTTTTGAGATACTGTTTGATTCTTAGGAATTTTGCATGAAGATATAAATATAAAGTGGGATTTTTCTTACCTAGTTATTCCACATTTTTTAACATTGAACTTTACTCATTAATCAAGTTAGTATATTTTTGTCTGGTGTCATGCAGAACAGCTCAAAATGAATGAAAAAAAGTAGTTGTCATCTTGATTAAAGAGTGCTCTTCTTAGACTATAGTGTTTCTTTAAAAATTGTAATTTTAAAATGTTCTCTTTTTGTATTCCGGCAAAGTGTGTAGATTCATTCTTTTTAATGAGTTTCAATGTTGACATTATTTACTACAAAACAGCAAGACAACCAATTAGATATTGTTGCAAGCATGCACTTTAAGGGTTTCCCCTCTTGTTTAAAAAAAAAAATACAGAATATGCTCTCATGTTCGCAGAAGAAGAAGCTACGGAATGGGACCTATAAATCTGATTCTTGCATGTGTCAAAACAGTAATGTATTAAATGCATATTATTATAAAAATTTAAGACATGTCTTAAACACACTTACATTTTTATAACACATGGCAATATTAAATAATACATTTCCTTGTTAGCATCTGTTTGCCGTCATTGTTGGCAAGACCTATGATTTATTGCTTAAATTAATGACCAAGACCATTTTGGACCTGATATATGCCCCTAAGCTTATTACATCACTAAATAAAATAAAATGTATGCACTTGTGACAGAGTTATTTTTATAATTGTTTATCCCTTTAAGTGCCCTATTCAGTGATTCACTGAAAGGTTCATAATGGTTGGCTTGTAACCAGAAAATAATCTCAGAAAGGTAAAACATATTTCTTGTCTAGAAATAAAATACCAGAGTGATGGTGATGATAGGGGTCCCAGCAAGAATTTGCAACACTCAAACCCGTTGTTCTTTTCTTCAGTGTGCTCAATTAACTCTTGTTGAATTTTTTTTGATGCACGCCTCCCTCCCTGCCCATTTTAAAAGCTATCTATTACTGCTACAGCTCGTCTTCATATAAACCCTTCAATATGGGTGAGGTGGTTTTGCTCTGACATAAAGCTGCAAGGGTTAAATTGTTTTTTACCGATGATTTTTCAGGTGCCATTCTCACCGTGCATGAAACTAAGCAAGATTATTTCCCTCTTATTCATTCTTTTCTTTTGCGAGATTGGAGTTTTACTGTTTTTATACTGAACTCTATTTGACTTCATAGTCTTTATCTTTCCTTTCTGAGGGTGCAGTATGAGAGACCCTTCGGTATTCTTACAGTGACCTGTTACTCATCTAGAGTCACTCTGCTGCTGGACTTGTAAGACAATATAATATGGCTTTGTGGGTTTCTACTGCACATGAAGTATCTCACTGATTGTCAGCTCGCCTGTCACATGATGGTGGTAAGGCAAAGTTTTGGGGAAGCTTAAGCCTTGCTTCTGGACTGCCGTGTCTACACCTTGAAACAGATGGAGGCTCTTTGGGTACCTGAGAGTAATCCTTGTGGGAAGATGATTATTTTGTAGATATCTTGGGGTGATTATCACTTATAACTGAAAACAAAACTTAGTTCCTGAGAAAGATCTTTTTCTTGTCTTCATCTCTTTTTACTGCATTTTAAACCAAACAGTTCATTGGAAATCGAAACAGACTTTGTTTTTTGTTTCTGTTTTTTTCCTTAGTATTCTTTCCCAAGGCACTTGATCTGGTAAAATTTTTAATGGTTTTCTCAAAAATGATCAGGCCAACGAACATTTGTGATTTTCTTGAAGAGCTATATTGGCCTTTTCTACTTCAGGCTCTCATCTCCCATCTCTGATCTTTATATCTTCCTTTTCATCTCACCTTCCTTGCCTGGGAGACCTGTCTCCAGATGAAACATTTTAAAGGAAAATTGATGATGAATTAGAGTCTTGAGTGCCAATGTCTAATTCCCTCTCTCCTGTTCCCTCCCCTACTTTTTTTTTTTTTGTCCTTTGAATATTTGAATATTGGTTTAGACCCACTAAGAATTTTGTTGTTGTTGTTCATTTGGAATGTATACGTTCCTGTCTTTTGCTTTCTTTTTGATTGAATTCCTCAAGGTTAGGAGCCATGTGTTTCATGTCATTTTATCTTCCAACTCTTTCCTTGAGAACCTACCATGGTATTGTGGTCCTTTGTGCAGTCAGTGAATACCTACTAACTTTCTAATATGGGCCAATGCTTATTTCTATGATCTCTCTCTCTTTTTAAGACTTATTTATTTCTTTGAGAGAGAGAGAGACAGCACTAGCAGGAGAAGCAGAGGGAGAGAGAATCTGAAGCAGACTCTGTGCTGAGCATGAAGCCTGACTCGGGGCTCAGTCCCATGACCCTGAGATCATGACCTGAGCCAAAACCAAGAGTAAAGACGCTCAACCGGCTGTGCCACCCAGGCGTCCCTCTATGATCTCTTTTGAGGAGGAGAGAATTCAAAGGTGTGTTTCTTCATTTTGGCCACTACTGTTCTGTCTAGTACCATACAAAGGAGTTGCTATTCTTTCCTAAGATTGTTTCTTAAGCTCCCACTCCCTGGGTCAGGATGTTTAAGTCCTATTTAAAAATATTAAAATATTCAGTAGGCAGCTAAGTGCTTAGCCTAGTGTACTACTTAACACTAAATGAAAGTAAAATATAACACAGACATGGAGCCATTTGTTATATTTTAGTAGATGAAGCAATGGCGGTGTAAACCTTAACCTTGTAATTTTGTGAGTTCCACTTTATCATGTAGCTGTAAGGGTAATCAAAGTAAATCACGGGAGATGAATAAATATTTTCTAGTGCTTTCTCTGTGCTTTCAGAAGTGATGTTTGATCCATGAAATTTTAGTAAGTGTGTTAAATAAAACAATATGATGTGCACTGTGTCAGATCTGATAAATTATTCGGTATAGGACATTTATACAACATATGTTGAGCTGCTACGTGAACAGCTTAATGACTATAAATTATGTTAATCTGTCTTGCCATTTTTACATTTTGTTAAAAATCGCACAATTTGTATTGTAGATATTTATATATATGTTTGCGGGGGTGGGCAGGGAGAAGAAGAAGGCATAAGAAAGGCACAGGTCATCTCTGCGATGTTCTGACAGTGATCCGGGGCTCCTCAGCTGTGCAGTGTACATAACACAGATGTTGGGGAGTCATCTGTCAGCCATGCCTCTCCTATGGTGTTAAAGTTCTAGAGGGAAAAGAATTTGACACAGTGCTGTCACTGTTACATTTTCACAATAGAAGAGCATGCAAATATTGAACCTCCTGCTTAGCAGTAGTGCCCTGTCTAATGTCTGTGCTAGTTAGAATAAAAAATCATGGGTGCATCTTGGGCTCAGAGATCTGACAAAGGTCATGCTATGTTGGGCATTTGAATTGGAAATTGTCTGGACTTAGATTTTATAAAACTCCCACTGTTGTGTGTGGGGAGAATTTCAGCAGGGTTTTGTCCCTGGAGAGGCCTCTTAGGCCCTTTTCTGTCCTATGAATGAATTTAGATGTGAGGGTTACTCCTGCCTTAAAACTGTTAAGTTCATTTTGCATACATCCCTAGAGAGAAAAACTGGCAGATGCTTTTGTCTTGGAAGTGTTTAAAAGAAAACTGCAGAGCAGGAACAAGAGAGAAAAGGGGCCCTATGTGGAGTCCCAGAACATTTTGGAAATGGCCAATATGCAGTTTTCATCAGTACGAAGGCGGGGTGCAATATGGTGCCTGTGGCTCACAAGGGAATATGAATGTTGATTAAGCATACTCCCAGGCTTTGAAATTCTGAAAGCAGTGTCAGAATAATGGATGTTGAGCAAATGTCAAGCATTTGTTAATTTCTCTGTTATTTGGAGTTTATCTACCATGATCAATCAAATAAACTAGTGCTTCTCTCTTGTGGCATGTGTCATTGATATGGTGATTAGGTGGCTAGAGAGACCTTCTGCTTTTTTTCCAGGTAACAGATTATAGAGGGGTAGACAGAGCTTTTCAGTTGAAGATTTGTTTATGGCTTGGTTTAGTAGAAATTTCGATATTAACTAAGTACTTTGAGAGTGATATAAAAATCTGCAGCCACATGCAAAAGATACTAACTAATGTCATTTACACCAAAAAAGCTGGTAGTGGTGTTATGGTTTCCATCGAAAGAGAGTTTTCGTAGTTTATCAAACTTTGGTGTAAAACTGGGTGAGAGAAATTCGATCCCGGAAGAATTCGGGCCTATTAACATTTGTAGATAGAGTTTTGGATCTGTTATTATTTTTGTCTTCCCCCCACCCCCAGTTTCAATGAATTCTAACACAGCTATTGACTTTAATCCTTGAGAGAGAGTCAGTAGATTTGCTTCATGTGGTTCAAAGTAATTTCTTTCTATTATTTTTAGGAAGCAATGCTACAGTGTTTTGATGTCCCCGATATAAATGATCAAGAGGTCCTTTCCAGCAGTTACTGGACTGCAAATTATGGTGAAGTACTAACATTCCATGGGGTGAGGAATAGTTTTCCTTTTAGAGTATGAGTGGCCTTACCAACCAGGATTTCATTAAGGTTTGACACTAGCGACCATGTTTAAATGTTCTGCCCCCAGGAAAGTGTAACTTGGACTGCAAGGGGGTCTTTGTGTGAAACTGCCACAGCTAGAATCGAGGCAGCCTTATAATTAGAGATTCGGCTTTTTTTTTTTTTTTTCCTGTTCCCCATTTTCTTCTCATAATCTGAGCCATATAGCTCCCATGGTTCAGATGGAAACTAGTACTATCCTTAAAACCCAGATCATGTGAAATAGGTGCCTTTATGATTTTTGGCATGTTCATTCTACAAAATTGGACCCCCTGAAGTCATCTGCCCCCTATTTTTAAGCCCCAGTGAACTTTCCCTTCAGGGGATTTACAACTGGGCAGCTACAGGGTATTCACCCCATGAACTGCCTATGTTGTTTCTGGAGGACTCTTTTTTGATTTACTCAACCTGCCATAATGTCTGAAATATCATGGCAGTTTCCAAAGTAGAAAGTCTTCAACTTCCTTTTCATGTTAAGATGCTTTATCTTAACAGTCTCCACTGGGCCTTTGGTTTTGGCCTTCTCTGGGACTAGAACCCCTAACCCTCTGAGTAAAATCTTCATATCCTGCCTGGTACATGGTGCCAATGAATTCAACCACTGCAGAGCCTCCAGCATCACAAAAACAGACAGCACTGCAGACTGGCTTTTTTAGACTTCCCTCTGAAGACTCATCATTACCATGCCCTGCACACAGCATCACTGAATCATTTGCTTACCTCACACACCAAAACTCTCAGACTGCTATTGATATACAGCTCTCAAATTTATTTTTTACTTGTGGTGATAAAGCTGTTTTTCCTAGTTTAGATTAGAAAAACATGGAAAATCTTGTTATATTGTTGAAACTTACTGTGTAATAGTACGAGAAAAGGAGTGTGAAATCAGAGTGTGAATTTAATTCTTAATCATATGTACTCACGAGTGCCTCTGAGCACTCCCATGGAAGGTGCTGGTAGTTTCGGTAGGTAGTGTCCCCCAGCGCCTGCCAAGCTATTAGGCACTCTGTCTCTTGGCTTCCATTTAGCTCTTCTAATGTCCACGTATCACTGAACTTTCCTCTTCCCTCTCATGTATTACCACCAAATAATGACTCATTAAAAAAAAAAAAAAGTGATAGGACGAATATTGGCTCCTACTGGACACACATTCTAATGATAACCAAAGTGCTTTTGGGGTTCCACATTAGCAGGTGTTTTTAGAGCATGTGACACAATCTTTTAAATATCTTCAGTAGTGACACTTTGGGAATCGATCTGGTATTTGGAGATAGGCAAACATCAGGAGGTTTGATAAATAAGAGGGCAGGTGACCACAAGGTCTGGAAACCTAATTATTTTGCCACGTGTTGCAATTCAGTAATGAATAAACTTTTTATTGTATGTCTGTTTTTCTAGTCTTGGTGGCCACCCTGTATTTTGGTTAAGATACGAGCTGTGACTATGAAGTTGACTTGCTTGTGTGACTCGTAAAGTGGTTCTAAAGTGATCCCTAAAGATAAGTTCTATTTTGAGTAAAGGCAGCATCATTGAGGATGAATGTACAAGCCTCACTCCTTCTCCAGGATGATGATTTTGGCCAAAAATAATTTGAGTGAGTTAGTTCTTGTCTGCTGGCTGAAAAAGGCCATTTTGTTACTTTATTCACATACTGAGTGAGTGTATAGATTCTCTTTCCTTAAAACTATTAGCCATTATTTTATAACCTTCTTTTCTCTGGGCTCTTCAAATGTAGATTAACTAAGAGGCTAAAGACACTTACATTTCCTCCCAGTCCGTTCCATTACCCACTTACCTGGTGGTTGGTAGGAAGTGATAAAATTCCTGAAAGGCAGAGACTTTTTAGGGGAGGCAGAAGAGTGAAGGGTTAGATAACTAAACTAGCTAGTCCTTGAATACCAGAGAAGTGGCTCAATATGGGATTTTCAGTTAATCAAAAAAATAAAAAAAAAAAAACAAAAACAAAAAACCAACTTTTTTTTTTTTTAAAGAAAGGGGACTGTAGTAATTCCAGAATTTCGTCCTACAGCTTAAGACAGATTTTTATAAAACTGCCCTTTCTCCGGTGGTAATGGTAGAGCAGATGGAATTGCTTGTTTAGGCCTCTGGTTGAGTTCAAGTTTGAAGTATGATGAAAATTTTCCTTTATTTTTATTTTCTCTTTGTGTTTGGTATGTGTTTTTATTTGTCCAAGGTATTTAATTAATTAATTAATTCAGGGTAACAGTATGAGGTCCTTTTCTCCTGTTACATCGTTGAAACTCATGCTTTACCTCAGAATTAGGAGGTTAAATTCTTCATTCCCTTTGGAAGGGAATTACACCTGCTGTAGAGTTGGAACAATCACTTTTATAAAAGGCTAAAAAAATAGGGAGACAGAGCCCTGAAAAGACATTGTCTGTTTCTTTTGCAGTTTCACGGTGGGAGGAAACGGGTCAAACATTTTAAAAACTGCATTTGTGAGACATTAGTAAATCCTTCACTAAGTTTGGTGAGGGTTGATTGAACATTTTTTTGGTCATGTTTAAATCATAGCGATAGGACTTTAAGTAGCTAAGTGTTGTTAGACATTACTTAATGCTTAGTAATTTATCTGGTTTTAAAGCTGTTTCAGCAAAACATTATTACAAGTTCCTATAGCAAACACTGTCAAAACCTTGAGACTTTTTGGGATTCAAACAACTAGTTAGGGGGTGATCTAAACTTGGGCAGCCTGCCTTGTGCTTCAGTGATCAGTTCCTTCTTGAAGAGGGTAGTTATACCGCACTCTGTGCGCTTGACACATGCAAATGCTAAATACAGTAGCAGCATGAGGTCTCTGTCATTAACAGTAATTTATGTAATGAAAGCCACCTGGCTGTTTTTTATAATTAATTGCTTGTAAATAATAAATTTAAATATAATTTATAGTTTTCTAAATTTGATTACTATATAGGCCCCACAACAAAACTAAAACAATTGGCAATTCCATAATTGAGTTCCATGACTTTTAAAAGGAGATATATATAAAAGTGTAGATGTACATCTACATATATATCTCCCTTTAGGAAATATTTTCACTAAGAAACATGTTTATTTAAATATATCAGGTGAAATGTCAGGTGAAAATATGTTTTGGAGGGGAATGGTAAGAATGTAATCAAGTCCTGCTGGCTTCTTTTGAGTTGTCATGCTAATTTTGAAATAGTCTCCCTGATTTATTTTTTATATTATTATTTCAGCCAGCCTTGTGAAAGTATTTATACACGTAATTTAAGATACAGAAGAAAGTGTACCTACTTAACAATAATGTAGTATAACTATTTTGGGAAAAAAAGTTTTTTCCCTCTTTTGTAAACTTCCAATTATGTTTTGAAAAGAAATTATATATGGGAGAAATATACTTAAGTATATATGATGATATGTTATATGCTGTGGTGATAATAAGCAGCTTTGCTTAATAGGTTTACTAAGCACAATATCCCTGATTTAAGAAGACTTTGTATTTGTTTACATGGCCACATATATCGGCTACCAAAGTATCATTTTTTTTCTGATTTATTGGAAAATACCAGTGATTTATGTGACTTAAAAAGAAAGGGGGCTTTGGAGCCTTGGCCTCTGTACTTCTCTTTCATTAAATAAAGAAAGGAAAGAGGCAAGGAAGGAGGACGGAGGAAGGGAGAAGAAGGTAGTTCATGACTTTATGTTTAATACTTCCCTCAGCAACTATTTACTAACAGTTATGTCATATTTTCTTGGAACTTTATGATTTTTTTAAATTAATGTCTCTTTTCTAAATTTATTTCCACTAAAAGCTGTATCCTTCAAATATCTATATTGTTGTTTTGTAGTATAGCAGTGAAATTAACATCAAACAATTTATGAAATGTGTAGACACTTTTGTAAAGGATTAATAAATTAAAGGAGAATTTGCAGCTTTGAGCTACAAACTTTATGAAATAGATTCTCTTCCATATGTGACCAGCAACATTTTTCCTTCATGATTTAGTAAAGTTGAGATAAATCAGTGATGCTCTATTAGTTAGTTGGACTTATAAAAAATTTTTTAGGGTTCTTTATGTTCTTTGTAGAAATTCAGCTAGATCATGAACAGAGTTCTGTTAAACAGCAGACTGCATGTTGCCTGCTTATGAGATTGAGAGGTTCGAGTCAGTGTGGGGCCTGCGCTAGCTGGGCTTGTCTATAGGGAATAAAAATCATGGCTTCTGCGTGTGGTCAGGGTGTGACCACCATTCGTCACCTCAACAACAGATATCAGACTCGTTCATTGCTTAGTTTCCAAGGTCTAATAATCCCCCAAGAATTTAGAATGTTGTTGACTGTCCCCATTTACATCACCGAAGAAAGAAGCTTTGCAACAGGTGCAGCTGTATACTAATTGCAGGGTGTGCTTAATCTGTCCAGAAGGGAGAGTGACTCCAAATTTGGTATCTTAAAGAGTGGAGTGACCTTTTAAAGTCCCAGGATGAGAATTGCCAACAATTGCAACAGGCTAATTATACCCACAAGGAGTTGTGAAGTGCTTTTAAGTTTTCCTATACACCTAGAAGTTCGGTGAAGGGCTTGAAGTCATTAACATATGACAGATGCACTCCCTTTTCAAGGGCTCCTGTGATAAGTTTTGATTGTGGAAGTGGGAATTTGACCCTAGCTTATCACTTGCTTCATTAGCTTGTTTGAGGACAAGGACTTTTTTTTTTGACATGAGTGTTATCTTACCCATGTTCCAGAATTCCATCCACCTCCTTCTCTCTGCTGATAGGAAGTCACAGTGATAACCCTGATGCTGTTTTTTCCAAAGCATATTGTACATTGTGCGGGGTTACATATGTTTTATATATAAGTATAAAGAATATGTTTCACCCATCATATATTTTATATAATATTATTGCACCTTATCCGAGCATGGGTATTTCAGAGTTTTAATTACATTATTTCAGAGATACTGGCTTTTATGTGATTTCTGTTCTTTTTTTTTTTATGGAAAATATACAAATACACTTTTTGGCTTATAAAGAAGACAGAAAGTCCGACTTCTACAATTCTATGAAGTTGACTTTTTTTGAGGTTGGTGAGAATAGGGGAAGGAAGTTTGGGTTTCGTCCTGGGGACCTCTGTACACATATGGAGGGAAGCATAGCATGCTTCCCAAAGAATGAACAAATGATAGAGGCACCTGCCCCCCCACGAGGAGATCTGGAAATGGGGCATGGAAGGGCCTCATGCAGTAAAACCCTGTGACTGCAGCACTTAGATGAAATTGCTTTTTATTATCTGGTTGGAAAATCATCTCAAATAAGCCATACAGGATTAAGGTTAAAAAGATTCTGAGTAAAACCAGTCTCCGGTAGTCTAATTCCCTCTCACAGTTATCTCTGTATTTACCTGCTTAGGGTGACTGTTTCAATTCCTTAATAGACTTTAGACTTAAACTTTATTTTTAAATATTTTCTGTTAAATTAAAATCTGTTTATAGAAGTCACTATTCCCTTAATCTTTAAGGGTTATGAGTAGATTTTATATTCCCAACAGGCATAATCATATTTAGTTGTGTTCCTGTCAATTACCTGCAAGCTCTTTTTATATAATTAGGGGATGGTTAATTTACTCAAAGTAAGGTTGCCACCTGTCTAAGGATTAACCCAAACAGGTTGGAAGTCACAGAGAGACTTTTGAGTTTGGGTTTAAAGCAGTAGGAATTGATTTCTTAACTCTCTCCTTCCATTTTGGTGGCATTTTCTGGGTTAATCAGTGGTAGTGGTGACAACAGGTGTTTTCCTGGTCCCTGTATTCACTAGGTTGGTAAACTGTTGCTAAAATTATAGGTGTCTGCAATTCTGTGAATGGGAGGTGTAACGCTTTTTACTCATTGAAAATGCGCTAGAAGGATCTACACATTTCCATTGTTTCTACTGTTACCTGATCAGATTGTCCAATGGGTGGGAAGTGGCATCCCTAAATGAGGATAGTTTGAGGACAAGAATTGTGTTCAGTGGAATTATTATCGTCTTATTGGTGTCTCAGGGAAGTAAAACATGAACGTTAATCATATAGTCCATAGAAGAATTTGGGGACATAATTTTATAGTATTTAAAATAAGCTGTGGGGAAAATTTAATAGTTTTTAATGAACATGCGTTGCTTACAAGGTTTCCATACAGTATGGGAAATCAAATGCTTTCTTTCCTGTGACCTAATGTGTGTATGTGACTACATTGCATCCAGGGCCTGGGTCCTCCTAGAAGACAAAGGCCCATGATCATGACCAACTTCTTTGAAGTTGCTCTAGATTTCTTTTCTCTTTTTTCTTTTGTGCTTCCTAATTTGAAATTGAATCATTATATGTTATATAAATACTCATTTTTAAATTTTTCTCATTGAGATATAATTCATATACCATAACACCCTTTTAAAGTGTACCAATCTGTACTTTAAAAACCACTACTCTTAGTATATTCACAAAGTTGTGCAACCATCACCATTATCTTAATTCCAAAACATTTCATCAACCCCAAAAGAAACTAAATACCGCCATTAGCAGTCACTTCCCATTCCCGTTCCTTCTCACACCAGCCCTGCGCAAACCACTAATCTGCAATCTCTCTATAGATTTTCCTATCTGAACATTTTATTTAAGTAGTATCATACAATATGACTGGCTTCTTTAACTTAGCATGATGTCTTTAAGTTTCATTCATGGTGTTGAATTCTTTTTCACTGTTGAATGGTCCATTATATGACTATACCACATTTTGTTTATCCATTCATCATGAGTTTGTGGGTATTTGGTGGTTTCCACTTTTTGACTGTTATGAATAATGTTTCTATGAACATTTGTGTAAAAGTGTTTCTGTCGACATATGCTTTTATTTCTCCTGGGTAGATACCTAGGCACAGAACATCTGAGTAATGTGGCTTCCCATTTTGAGACTCAATCAAACTGTTTTGCAAGGGTCTGCATCATGTTATATTCCTATCAGCAATGCTGAGGTTCTGATTTCTCAGCATCCTTGCCAACACTTGTGTGTTGCCTTTCTGATTATAGCCATTCCAGTGAATATGAAGTGGTATCTCATTGTGGTTTTGATTGCCATTTCCTCCACGAGTAGTGTTGTTGAGAATGTTTTCATATGCTTATTGGTTATTGCGTTTCTTTGGAGAAACGTCTATTCACATTCCTTGCTCATTTTGGCTTTTTATTGTTTTTATTATTATTGAGTTATAAGTATATTTTACATATTCTGGATATACATCCCTTATCAGATACATGATTTGCAAGTATTTTGTCCTTGTCTGTTGGGTCTCTTTTTACGCTCCTGATAGTTCCTTGTGCTGTTCTTTCAAAGGGATCCTACTTCAAGCAAGAAGAAAATAGAAAGTCAGTATAGAAATATTTGTAACCTTTAAGGAAAATACTATTGCTTTGTTATGAAGTTCTTTTTGTTTGATAAACATACTGTTTTGGTAAAGTTGTTTTCCTTCAGATAATATGTTAAATAGAAAAAAAATTGTCTCTTCAATATAACTTAAAGGTCATACATTTTAATATTTTTCTTTTAAAGTTATGCACATAAATATATCTGATCACATCTAAATTAAGTGAGAATCTGATATGAACTATGTTTAGTAAAATGCTAAAAATAAAAAAATTGTGCAAATCAAGTGTAAATTTTTAAATAATATCTAGTTGTAAAAAATCAGGGCCTTATCAACTTGAAATTAAAAAAAAAACCTTGAACTGAGTTCCATTGTTTTTACAATGTAATTAGTCACGTATGATTTATGAAATGTATTCTTTTACAAGAGCATTGGGAAGAGTGTATGGCTTTTCCTGGCCCAGGAGAGCCAGGCCTGCAGATCCAGACCTGACAGGAGTCTGGCTTCCTAAGCCATGGCGGCATGGCCCTGGGCAAGTCACTTCCTCTCTTGGAGCTCCATTTAGTCCGCATGGATAGCAGGAGCCCCCGCTTTTCACACAGGGATGCTGTGAAGATAAATGTGGGCTGTGGAAAAGCTTTTAAGAGAGATGTAGTGCCAAGGTAATGTCCTGCCAATCTGGAGGCTGGTGTTTTTGTAAAGCTGTGAAAGGAAACTTTTGACAGTCTCTGGGAGAGAAATTAAACGAGAGTTTACCCCTTGTGTGGCTCTCTCTGTGACCACACTAGCTCTCTTGAGTTTTCAGAGCAGGGTGTGCACCCAACAGCTACTCTGGCTGACTAGAATCTCGGGGGTCTGAAAGACTGAATGCACTGCTGAAGGCGTTTATAAGCAACACTTAGGCAACAGTTTACAAACCGTAATATGGGAAATTTTCAGCCAGTAAGAAGGTATTTGCATTAAAAACAAAACAGATGACAACTGCATCAAAGCACAGGGATAATTGCATGTTGAAATGATATTTGACTAAAACAAGGGGGCATGTAGAGAGCCACTTGGAATTGCGGGATTGTGGAGAAGCAGCTAATTGCTTGCTCCTCTTGTCACTTTGCTTCTTTTAAGTGACTTAAGCAAGGTAGACTCTTAAATTGTCCTTTATACGTCTTTTCATTTGTATAATGTGAAAATTATAAATGTGTGATTACCAGTTTCTTTATCCAGCCTCAGTTGTATAGTATATTGTTTCCTTTGGACAGTTAATGAGATGCTGGCTTTTGTGCCATTTATCCTGGGAAATAAATGAATAACTTTCTTTGACATTTCCTTTTGCCACACTTTCTTTGATTTGGATTGGTGCGTATATGGTGTATGTGAGTGTGGGGGGGATTGGGTATGTATTTACTTTTGCTTTGTGTGTATGGATAATAGGAATATATGAAGTCTGGTTTTCATCTGATTCCATTTTGCATATACTGAGGTACCTGCTCTCTTCAACGACCACCCCCTCAAGAAAATTATGTCTCTAGAATTGGTGACCTGTTTTTAAGAGAACTTATAAAATCTTTCTAAATGAAAAATCATTCCAGCAGTGTCTAATATTGGCAATTTTCCTCTGTCTGCTTTTAGAACTTATTGGCCAACCAGGTCAGACATTATTAAAGTTCAAGGGATCCAGTGGGAAAAGTAATGGTTTTGTGCTACTATGAATTTCAAATGTTGCCATTTTCGTGTGTTACAGCATCATCATGTTCTCACATGGCACTAAAAATGTATGGAAGTTTTAGACCAAATTCAGGGTCAAGGTTAGGAGAATGATGATGTCTCTGACTCATTCTCCTAGAATTATGTTACCCAAATTATCTGCATACCATTTTGTACCAGGATACTTTTTTCTAGTCATTTGAAAGAACTTACTGTAAGAAGATTTTTTTTTTTTTTGTCTCATCACTTCTTGGAAATTTATACAGATGTAGTTGGAGAATCTTTATTCACTGTACTGATAGGTACTTACTATATTGAAATAGTGGGGAGTGCTTCATTTCTGAGAATAACTGTGTTTTGTGCCTCACAAAAGCAATGCTTTTTAAATATCGAAGGAAGACTTGGTGAAGCTGAGTCTTACACAACATACTTTTTTGAGAGTCCACTCTCCTGCACATGGGAGTGTGTGCAACAAACAGGTGCTTGCTAGCTATTTGCTGAATTACTGAATAAATGGACTGACTGCCTAACAGGAGTGGCTTCTAAATGTGTAGTTATTGGATGTACAAAATTACTGGATTTAATGAAATGACGAGAGACCAAGATTTACACAAAACCATCATGGTTCAGGCGAATGAATCCAGGGATACCTACTTTTCATGAAAGGAAATGTCCATGTCTCATAAAATCAGTTGCTTTTAAATTTTCTCAGTATTATTATTATTATACTGAGAAGAAGAGGAGAGGAAAAAACTTTGTGTTTTGAGAATCAAATACTTAATTCCTGAGGCACCTGGTTGACTCAGTCAGTAGAGCATGCAACTCTTGATCCCAGGGTCGTGAATTCAAGCCCCATGTTGGGCATGGAGCCTACTTAAAAAATACTAGTAAAATTTTTAAAAAAGCCTTGATTAAAAAAAATACTTAATTCCCAAAGATGGTAAATATTATACTATTCTATGATAAGAAGATTATGTCTTGAACTGAAAACAGAGAAGCCTTTGCCTTTTGTCAGATGAATAATAAGTCATTTAATTGGTGGCATTTCCAACCCTAAATTCTGTTGCCCACCAATGCTGTCTGAGAAATGAAATTCATTATAGTAATGATTGGAGAGTGCTCTCCAAGGAATATCATATAGCAAGAGTTTAAAATGGCTTGTGTTTATCAAACCAGAGTTAGGAGGATCAAGGCAGCTTTGAAGCAGGGTGTTAATTTTTAGCCACATGCATTGTCGATTATTAGAGCAGCTTCGTTTATGACAGTTGAGTTCACTTGTGGAGTGCTGTGCTCATGGCAGAAATTGTTGTTTCCCCCCAATATCTTTTCTTCCCTTCTTTCATGTTGACAGGGTCCTTGATTTTAGCCAGGCATACAACTTCCCTGAATAGAGGCTCCCTCACAGCCTGCGTGGCCTTGGGACCAAGTTCTGGCTATTGTGAAGTCCGTGCAAGTTTCAGGAGCCTTCCTTAAAAGACAGCCCCATCTCTCTTCTTCACATTCTTTCTCCATCTTGCTGTCTGGGTGCCATTCTCTTAACTGTGGGGGTGAGGGCTGCACCCTAGAGATGATGGAGTGTTGACCTGGATGCTAGCCTGGATCCCAGGGGTTTCCTGGAGCGGAATTGCTATGCTGGAAGAGACCAATTTCTGCCTTGTTTAATCCACAGTTATTTTGGGTTTTCTATCCATTGCAGCTGAACCTCACCCCATCTGATGTAAAGGTAGAGATGCTGAGTTTTACCAGATGGGAATCCTGGTGTATAAGGTCAGCATATAGGTGGGTCAGACCAAGTTGCTCACCATATTCAGAGCTCTTTCAAAGTCCATGCCTTGCTGATTGCAGCTGAGGCAGGTAGCTTTTCAGGAAGGTTAGCACTTTATAATACCAATCATCTCTACTTGCCTGGTTCTGGATTTGGTCTCATTGAGTCAAGGCTCAGACATGGTTTTACAGATTTCGTGCAGTGACTCGTTTGCATCATCTACCTGTCTATTGTAAAGGTAGAGAGTTGGGTTAGGGTGGGATAATTGATTATATAAGGAACAGGTCACAGTGCTCTTTTCAGGTATCCTTATGCATGGCCTGGCTATGAACATTGTTTCCCTGAAGTCATTGATCTCACTATTGATATCTCCTTAAAAAAATAATGATTGTTATGAACTTTGTGATTTTGTGCTCCTCTTCTTACAGTGACAGCAATGCCTTGATCAGATTTGATGTTTCTTTTGTATTTGCTATGGCCAACATTTCTAGGCCTTAAAAATTAATTAGGAGCACTTACTCTCTTATTTGTCTTATAAAACTTGAAATTGCTTGTTTTGAAGCACCACGGTTTTTGGAAACAGAAAGTCTTCCTCTTTACCAATGTTATCTCTGTCATGTGTTCACATGTTGTCTTTTTTTTTTTTTTTTTAAGTTTCTGTGTGCTTATTTGAGAGAGAGAGAGCACGAGCCAGGGGAGTGGCAGGCAGAGGGAGAGGGAGAAGCAGGCTTCTGCTAAGCAGGGAGCCCAAGGCAGGGCTGGATCTCAGGACCCCAGTGTCATGACCTGAGCCGAAGGTAGATGCTTCACCGACTGAGCCACCCAGGAGTCCCAGTGTTGTCTTAATGAATATTTTTTCTGTGTTCCATGTGAGCTGCTGTATTTTTGCATTTTCCCTTGCAATGGATATGTGTGTTGGTGTGAAGGTATGCACATATTAAAGAATCAGAGGAGGAGGCTTATTCTTTTAGATCATCCTCTGAAAGGTTAGTATGTGCAAGATCTTGTGCTTAAATGTTGGTGATGTAAAGTTTAAAAGATGTAAAGGTAAAAAGAGCCCCTGCCTTAAAGAACTGAGTCTAATGGAAAAAAAAGCAAATGAAGAAAGGAAGAATACTTTAAATTAAAATTCAACATGAGACTTATTTATGGGCTCAGTAAATCCAGAAGTCTGAAGGGTTTCATGAGCTCTTAGACCAAAGCAATTCTGTTGAGAGCTGTTGAACAGCAGTGCTCATGCCTCCAACAGCCAGGGAAAGAGCCCTCTAGGTATATTTTCGAATGCTTAAAACTCAGATTTTTAAGAACACAGGTTTTCTCAGCTGGGTTTGTTTGCTTGTTTGTTTTTTTATCAGAAGCCACATTGTTTCCTCTGGTTTTCTTCCTGGTACATTGCGTAATTGTCAGAATTCTGGTACAGTTCAGGTTTAATTTAGTCATTTTGGAAACTCCCAGATTATCCTCCTCCATATTTTTGTTCTAAAAGCAATTCCGAAGGAGAGCATTTGCCTTTGCAGTGTCGCAGCTGTGTTTAACATTGGGCCAGTGAGAGAATATAAAGAGAAACCATCAGAAAAAGAGAATGAGTGTACAGGAAAATGTGAGAAGCAGCATGCTATAGACTAACTTCATCTCATTGTCTGGAATGAGGATGACGCCACTCTCTTAACCATCAGGATGAGAGTCCCGTCTTAGACATGGTGGAAAGGTGAACTGGGAGGAACTAGGTCTCCAGGATTTGAAGTAACAAGATTGAGTTTTAAGAGGCTCAATCCTTTAGGAACTAGATGCTTCTGTGTATGTTTTGGTAATTTTTCTGAGCCTACATTTTCTAATCTGCATATAGTCTTGCCCAACTGATACCTAGTATTGTTTTAAGACTGTCTATATGAAATTATAAAGTATTATACTTATTTTAGTTTATGGGAAAAAATTTCATTTTTAAAATTAATTTTGTTGTCTCTCCCCCTGCCCCCATTTAGAGGGACAGGCTCCTTGGTGTTAGCTTTTCAAAAATGTGGAAAATGTGATATCTAATACAATATTTAGGAAAAGATTTGTTGGCTGACCTAACAAGTTCAGGTTCAGGTGTGTTGTTTTGTTTTGTTTTGTTTGTTTTGTTTTTCTTCAAAGGCTTTTAATAGAATTGCTTTGGTCTAAGAATTCATGATAGACTAAATGAAATCCTTCAGTCTGCTGGATTTAGTGAGACGATAAATCAGCCTCATGGTGAATGTATCTTTCTTTTTCCCTTTTCATTTGACACAATTCATTGAAATGATGACTACCCATAAGTGGTTAGAATCTTATGTGTGGGTAAGTTGAAGAGAAAAACTTTTGAAAATAAGGCGTTTCTTTCTTTCTTCGTAGTGTCACCTGCATTTGATCCTTTTCAGTGTGCTTATAGATTTCAGTATCTGTTACCTGATGTGTGTATCTTAGAACTGAAAGAGTTTATATTCAAGTGGATTTTTCAGCATTTTTACTGTCACTTGTAGGGTAAAACTGGGCATGATCCAGTTTTCCTCAGGGGAATTGAGTAGGCTTGTGGGATGGGTGGGGACAATTGGACCTGCCTATAGATGTCTTCTCCCCACCCTTAAACTGGTCTAGAACAAGTTGGGAACAAATCAAGCAGGTGTTGTGTGGTTTCCTCTGCTCTGGGAAGGGAGTGCAAGGCTCTCGGGGTCATTTTGATGCTGAGAAGAGAATTTAAGCTTCTTATATCCAAATCAGGCTTTTCTAAATATTGAGACACACAAGTTGGTGCTGCTTATGCACTGGGCACATCAAGATTTGGGAAGAATCTTACACAATATAAGTGGCAATTCTGTAGAATAAAGGGTATCTGCTGTTGTGTTTTTTGGTTGGATGGTGTGTTTTGGGAACATACATGAAATGCAGTCATATTTTTAGGATATTGTATACATATCAAGAAAAGTTATATTTTCCTCTCTGAATTTTAATTTCTTCATATAAATAAGATTAAAACCATAAAAAAGAAAGAAAAATAAATCACCTGTAGCCCCAAACTCTTACACATTTTTTACAATTAGTGTCTTCTTTTATAGACCTTGAACATATGCTTACTTAAAGCTTAATTATAAATATAGTGTAAATGTAACTTTTTATATAATTTTTTCACATCAAATTATAGCGAAAGAGGGGCGCCTGGGTGGCTCAGTCATTAAGCATCTGCCTTCTGCTCAGGTCATGGTCCCGGGGTCCTGGGATCTAGCCCCGCATCAGGCTCCCTGCTCCACGGGAAGACTGCTTCTCCCTCTCCCACTCCCCCTGCTTGTGTTCCCTCTCTCGCTGTCTCTCTCTCTCTCTCTCTCTCTCTCTGTCAAATAAATAAATAAAATCTTTAAAAAAAATTATAGCTAAAGATATATTCATTTAAAGCCACTAGTTGCACATTAACTTTACTGGGTTGATAAATTCAGATCTGCTGAGTTAGTTGAACAAGTGGAAGCTTGTGTTGCAAGATCCATTTTTTGTTGTTGTTTAAACGAGGTTGTTTTGCAACTAAGATTCATGTGATGTTAGAGTACTGGTTCTTGAAAGTAATTTTATTTCTTGGTTGCCATATTAAGAACATAGGGTTTGAGGCCAAACTAGCTATGTTCACGTGCTGGCTCCGTTAATTTGGATAAGATACTTCATCCCTCCTTCTCATTTTCTAAGATGCTACTACTTCTGTTAGTTTAGTGATGTTAAATAAAACAGAGCTTGATATCTAAGAAGCCCTTCACCATCGTTGTTATCTTTGTCATCATCATCACATGATCACCAAGATAGTAGCTATTTGTTGAGTATCCACACTTTATTAGACTGATGGAGTTCAACAGAAATGGGAAGAAGTTACAAACAGGATATTCTAGCAGAAGTTAGTGTATAGGAAATGTAATTGTGTTGTGCATAGTCATAGTGGCTTAACTCCATCTCTGTTCATCTTCTAGTTTCTCTGAAGACACATAGAGAAGTAAGGAAGGCATTTACAGCCATTTAAAATTGTTTTTATTGGAGCAAATGACATTAAGTGCTGAGATTAACTGCCAAAAGGATTTGATTGTGAATTAAGAATAAAAGCCCTGTGGTTAAGAGTTAAAATTTTGTGTTTAATGAGAGAAGAACTTAATGCATTTTAAGGCATTCCATTTGTTGTTTTAATATTCTCAGCATTTATTATTAAAGTGGGGTGGTTGTGGACTAATTATAGTCCATATCATGATGATTATGATGTTTTTAGAGAAGACTGAAAATCTACATTTTTTTTTCAAGCTAATGCAGTAGGGAAAATATAGCATCTGAAGCTTCAAATAGTCTGCTTGACCTCATACGATCACTAGTGAGGCTATGTAAAAGCACCAAGTTTTCAGGAAGTTACTTTTATGCAAATTCCTGCATTTTTTTTGGTTAAATTCTTAAATGAAAAGCATCAGTTTGGTAATTGGAGGTTGGGAGTAGGGAATAAAAAACGGAAAGAGTATGAAATTATTAATACCATTATGTTAATATAACTGAAAATTTATTTAGGAAGAAAGTGGTAAAGATGATAGTGTGATTTTTATAAATTATAACAGTTATAAAGTGAATTTGGCCAATCATTTTTACTGAATTTATATAAGGTCTCTGTGACCATTTAATTAAGAAAGATTAGGAGTGCAGAACACATATTTCTATACAGAAAAAGAATAAGAAAATGTTTAAATGGTTTTAAATAATATCCTAAACTTTTTTACCCCGTGGAAAGGTTACAAAAACAATTATGTTTATTAGATATAGACTAGTAGCTTTATGGTCACAGAATTTTAGCTTCAAGATGTTCATTCTTTCATTTATGTTGATGTAGAGTTGGCTGAATGACTTGGTAAATTTTTATTTTAAGATAAATACTTGAGAAAGGAAAATTTATTTGGTTTTGATAAGCAGATGTTTTAAGAAAACTATTTGAAGTAGATCAGAATCAGTAATCTTTTTAGCAGTGGATATTACTGAGGAAAATTTAGCATTGTTACTTGGTGTTATTTTAGGTCTAAGGCTTTTGCAGAAGAAAAGCCAAAATGATACGGTGGTAGAGAAAGATAACAATTATTGGTTAGTGGTAATAGTTACCTCATCCCATTCATGGTAATAATATCATAGATTGCCTACTGAATTATGCTGAGTGTTGTTTGTCAGAAAAGTGATTTTTGTCACTGTAATAAAAATTAATACTATTGTTTTTTGGTATCTCATTTTGTGTTTTGAACCCTTTTGAAAAATGCCCTTCTGAATCTAAACTCATTTCAAGTATAAGGATTACCTTTGTTGTCCACAACATCGGCCACCATGTTAAAAATCTTACGAGCCAGGGCGCCTGGGTGGCTCAGTTGGTTAAGCGACTGCCTTCGGCTCAGGTCATGATCCTGGAGTCCCGGGATCGAGTCCCGCATCAGGCTTCCTACTCAATGGGGAGTCTGCTTCACCCTCTGACCGTCTCCGCTCTCATGCTCTTTCTCACTCTCTCTCTCTAAAATAAATAAATAAAATCTTTTGAAAAAAAAAAAATCTTAAGAGCCAAACCAATCATTCAATTTGAAGTTGCTACAAAGAAGTTTTAGTTCCTCATGGCTTACTTGTCTCTTTTCCTGGGATAATTTAATTCAAGCCAGAGATCTCCTAAAAAACAAAAAACAAACAAACCAAAAAAACCAACAAACACCCCTCTTTCGACACTTGAACAATTGTTAGGTTGAATATTATTATATATGCATATATTTTTACATGTAAAAATACAAATTTTTTAAAATCAACTTTTCAGGTAAGATTCTGGTGGCTCTTTTTATTAAACATCTGTCTTCAGTCTTGTATCAAAAAAATAAGGTAATTTGAAGGAGACTGGGATTTCAGCAGTGAAATAGTTGTGGTATTAGACCCAAGAGGTGAGTATTTAACCTCTACTGGGGGACATGGTATGAAAGGAGTTAATTATTTTCCTTCATGTTCTCGCCCTATGGTCTGATTACTTTAAATGCTTAGAAGTCTTGGGTGCCTGGGTGGCTCAGTCGGTTAAGCGACTGCCTTCAGCTCAGGTCATGATCCTGGAGTCCCGCATCGGGCTCCCTGCTCAGCAGGGAGTCTGCTTCTCCCTCTGACCCTCTTTGCTCTCATGCTCTCTGTCTCTCATTCTCTCTCTCTCAAATAAATAAATAAAATCTTTAAAAAAAAATAAAATAAAAAAATAAATGCTTAGAGGTCTTAATAAACAATTTAATCACTCTAGCTATTGACCTAGAATAGACCTGTTATGTTAGGCCCACAAAGAAATGTCCAGTGTCAACATGATTACAGGTCATTATTATTAGGACTAGGGCACGGTTTTTTGATAAACTATCCTTAAAAGTTTTAGGGCTGTAAGCAGAGAGAAATTTAATAAATCTAAACCTAGAAGTTGTAGAATTGATAAAAATCCTAGAACTTTTAAGATGAAAATGGTTTCTAAAGTCATAAGTCTATGTACAGATGATGAAACTAAGACTTAGAAATATTGTTATTTTCACAATTAGGCTTTAAGCACTTCCAGAATAAAAACAATTGTTCCTAGTGGTACTTCCTTGACAGTACAGCTTTTGATGCTCCCCATTGTTTAAAAAATAATTGTGGAATACATAATGATGTCTACCAGAAATTTGTGGGAGAAAGCTAGTATTCTGAAGGACTGAAAAATGGTCCTAAATCAGGGGAAATGACACATTACCTGGAAAAACAATCACTTTCCATATTGTAGGGTCACATTTAAAATTTTGCATTTGTGCTAGAAGAAAAGAACTGTCATAGAGGGAAAACTTCATAATTTTGATTTCCTATTCATCACATCGTTTGGTGGTGAGAAATGGGAACTTTGTGGATTTTGTTTCTCCTGGTCATATAACTTATGTTCTAGCATATTTTACTTTTATATTTGTATTTATGGTTTAGCCAATACACACTGGTCATAGATACATTATGATTACTGAAATAACAAAAATAGGTGATATTCCCGTCTATTAAAATGACATAAACTAAGTATTACCCCATTAAGTCCTGCTTGTTGCACAACTTATTTTTTTCCTTGATTTACCTGAACCTGGTATAAAATAACACTTTCTGTAACATTGAGTAAATCATTTCATCTCTGTTATCTTTATTTTTGTCATTTCTAAAATGAGAGGGTTGGGTTAGAAATACCGTGATATCTCAATTCTTGAGATACTCCTTTCACTAAATAACTTGATTTAATAGTGATAATATGTTCTACATGAGTATCCTGAGCCCAGTTATTACTCTAAAGAGTAAAAGTTCTCCCAAGTAGAATAAAGAGAGAACATTCTAGACTCCAGAAAGAACATGGTAATTTATAGTGATGTGGTGAGATTAAGCTATAAACTGCTTTGGGGTTTGAAGGTGGGAAAGAGTGTGAGAGGCTAGAAAGAAGGGGCCTAAAGTGTGCTTTGCTGAGGAGTTTAAACTTCATTATATAGAGAGTTGACACCTCCTGGGATTTTCAGGCCCGAAGGGTAACATCATTAGATGTGTTTTAGAAGTGCTGTTGGTATATTGGAGGTTGGATTAAAGGGTGTAGAGACCTGGAGCAAGGGAAGTGAATCAGAAAATAATTTAGCAGTTGAGGGGAGTAGGGACAGATGTGAACAACTCTTGATGATAGAATCAACAAGACTTGGTGACTTTTTAATTGTTTCAGGGGTGAGGGGGATGGGAGATTCTGGAGTGATCCATAGATTTCTAGCTCAGGCATCTGTGTTTATAGAAATAATTGATTTAAGGGAAGTTGGGTCTGAAACTCATTTTTGGGAAGGGGGGTGGTGGTAAATTTAATTTTAAGATACTTTTAGTCAAAGAGGTGAAAAGTCCCAAAAGGAGCTATAAAATTGAGACTGATTCTGAGTAGAGATGGAGGCTGGAAATAATATACTTGGGAGTTATGCAAGTAGTTACTGGGAACACAGCTGGATTGTGCTTTCACCTGCATGAGCATGTAGGGTGAAAAAAGAAGAGGGTTGAGGAGATGTCCCTGGGAAACCTCAGGGAAGAGGATGTGCAGCCATTGGAAGACAGAAAGATAGGTGGTTAGCAGGGTAGGAGGAAAATTATTAGAAAATAGTGCCCTGGAATGTTGGGTAGGAGGAAAGTTATTAGAAAATAATGCCTGGAATTCATGGGAGGAAAGATTTTTAAGAAAAGAGGGATAGTAAGTGCAAAATGTTGCCATGAGGTCAGCTAGGGTAAGAAATATGTCTTTGGGGTTTGGTGGTAAGGAAGTCTTTGTGACCTTTGTTTTAGGTAAGGAGTGAAGGCAGAAGTGAGATTGCTGTGGGGTGGAGGCTGAATAGAATTTATGGAATCAAAGGGCTTCTAGATAAAGACATTAGGTCATAAAGAGAATCAGTGATGGACAGTAGTTTGAAAGGTAGGCAGGTTGTGGCTCATGAAGACAGGAGCATGCTTGGAAATAAATGAAGAAAGTGATGAAAGATATACTAGCTAATACTCTATGTAGAGTTGGAAGTAAGTTGAATTTTAACTAACAGTGGAAAGATTATAAATATCTACATACAGGCTATTATTCATCTATTCTCTGTTCTCTCTCTCTCTCTCCAATCATAATAAAATTACCACAAACTTAATTTGAGCATTTCTTATAATGTAACTACATCTGATTTATTAAACAAGGAAAAAGAAGAAATCATTGTAGGAATAATTGATAAACACCTCTTATAAATGTATCTATTATTTATATATTGTGTTGAAGTTATTGGGATTGCTTTAGAGAAAAGTGACCAGACTTTTGGTTTTGCACAAGAAATTGAGTGTTTGTCACCCAGGCTTCTTATTCTTTATCTGATTTATGTTATATCTCTTTCTAAAAAGTTAATACTTAAATTTAATTAGAAAAAAGAAATCTAGATACTTTAGACTCTAACTAAATTGGAACATTTGAAATAGGCAGACTAAGGCAGAAAAGAATCTTAAAGATCAATTTATCTGACTCCTCTTCAGTTCTTCCTTCTTGATTCTCTTATTACATTTCTTTTCCTTTTTTATTTTGTTTGCTAGTATCTTCAGTTTGTTAGAACCTCCTAGAATAAAATCAGTCTCTTTTTCTTTTCTCCCTAATATCTAATCTGTACAATAAATTTCTCACAGCTATTGATATTACCACTGTCATTGCTCAATTTTATGTATTTTTGTTATTTCCATCATGATTTCTTCTTTAATCTATGAGTTAGTTTGAAATGTATTTTTTTAATTTCTGAAAATAAGGGCTTTTGGGAACTTTTTAATCATTGAATTCTAATTTAATCACCCTTTTATGAGATATAGTCAAGTCCTAAGCAGAACTTTTGACAGCTTTATAGGGCTAGAAGACAAGGTTTCAGGATCAGGGGCCAGCAAAGGTGGGTGCTCATGTAAATGTCCCAAGCTTTGAGATAGGATCCTGAAGGGCCATACCCTAGGAGTAAATGTGACCTGAAAGTAAGACAGCTCTACATGTCAGCTTGAGGTTCACCTCATTGGCCCCCAAAATTAATACCCAAAATTGGACTAAGCTGATTCTAGACTTCTAGCACTCCCAGAATCAAATCAGAATTATTCTGGAGAAAGATAACATTTTAGTCTTCAAATTATTTATAAAGCAGTTTTTCAAGTAGAATGACATATAGTGAGAGATACTCAGTCACATAAGTAGACATGTGACATGAATGAAAGCTAGTAGAAGCTGTAGAAATAGACTTAAAGGGTCTGTACTTATTGGAATATTAACAAAATTTTCTAATTGTGCTTTATTCAAGGAGTTAAAAAAGAAGATTAAAGCATGTTATGGGGAATTTATTTGAAAAATAATCCAATAGAAAGTCTACAAGTGGAAAATACAAAAATTGAATTTGGATGGATTTAACAGTAAATTAGACATTATTGAACAGAGGATTAGTGAACTGGAAGATAGAACAGAAGAAAATACCCAGAATGTAACACAGAATAACAAAGAATAACAAAAAGGTGGAACATATGACGAGAGTAAGAGATGGAGGATATAGTAAGGGGGGCTCAGTACACTTATTTGGAGTCTCAGGAGAAGAGAGAGTGTTAAAGCAATGTTTGAAGACATAATGATGAAGAATATTCCCAAAATGATGAATGATACCCACCCACATATTTAAGAAGTCCCAACAGATTCTAAGCAAAAAGGGAAATATACTATAGTTAAAAATCCTAAAAACTAAAGATAAAAAAAAATCCTGAAACTGGTAGAAAAATAAGACACATTATCATTGAAAGAACCAAAATTTGACATCACCTACACATCTGTACTGATGGATTTATTAAAAGAAAGTTATTCCAGATGCAAGAGAGAAGGAAGGAAGGGCAGTGATATGGTACATATGTTGGTATATCCGAATGGACAGAGACTATGTAAAGCAATAGCAATGCCTTGTGACTTTAAGATATAGGCACGTATTGAATGGATCACTGGGTGTTATACACAAACAATGAATCATGGAACACTACATCAAAAACTATGATGTAATGTATGGTGACTAACATAACATAATAAAATTAAATTAAAAAAAAAGATATTTGCAGAATTAAAACAATGCCCATAATATGTTGCAGGAGGGAAGAACTGTAGATAGTGTTGTGAAGTTTCTGTGTTTTCCATGCAACAGTTAATCACTAATTAATAATAAATTATCATTTGAGGAGGCATGTGATTATGTAGGACAATCATTAAATGAATAGTATAACTTGTAAAGAATGTACAACTTCCAAATTGCCAGTGTTCAAATAATGAAGAATAAGTATTAAAACAATTGAAACTAAGACCAGAAAGGAGAGAAAGGGAATGTAAAGTGGGCAAGACAGTTAGCATTTAGTAAGATGATTGATTTAATCCTAAATATATCAGTAATTACATTAAATATACATTGTTTAGCTACAGTAATCAAAACAATGTGGTATCTGTGTAAAGATAAATATTATCAATCAATGGAACAGATTAGAAAGTCCCAAAATAAACCTTCAGATATTTGGTTTCCTCAAAGGCAATAGTGATAATTCAGTGGGCACATGGTGTGTGGTCAATTACATATTCATTTGAAAATAACAAAAACAAACTGCAACCCCCATCTCCTATCAAGGTACAAATTTAATCCAAGATACATCATAGGCCTCAATGTAAGAGCTAACATTATTAAGCTTCTAAAAGAAAATATATGAAGATATCTTCATGGCTGTAGGCAGGCAAAGATTTCTTAGAAGAGACACACAGAAAGTGTGAATAATCAAATTAAAGAATTGATGAATTGGGTTTCATCAAAACGAAAAGCTTCTGCACTTCAAAAGATACCATAAAGAAAATGAAAAAGCAAGCTATGGACTAAGTACTAAGCTATGAGACAAGGATGATCAGCAATGGGGACTTTCCTTTAAAGTTGGTGGGAGTTTAAAATTGTTACAAACAGTTTGAAATATTGTTTAACATCTACTGATGCTAGAGATGTGCATGTTAGATGACCCAAAATTTCACTCCTACATTTATATTCATTAGAAATGTGTGCACGTGTGCACCGAAAGGTATGCAAGATTGTTCACTGCAGCATTATTTTCATTAGCAAAAGACTGAAAACAGTTCAGATATCCATCAACAATAGAATAGATAAATGTGATATACAGTAGAATACACTGTATAACAATGAGAAAGATTTAACTGCACTTAAATAACATGGGTGACTGGGGCGCCTGGGTGGCTCAGCCGTTAAGCGTCTGCCTTCGGCTCAGGTCATGATCCCAGGGTCCTGGGATCGAGCCCCACATCGGGCTCCCTGCTCCGTGGGAAGCCTGCTTCTCCCTCTCACACTCCCCCTGCTTGTGTTCCCTCGCTCGCTGTGTCTCTCTCTGTCAAATAAATAAATAAAATCTTTAAAAAAAAACATAACACGGGTGGCTTTCACAGACATATTGTCCCACGAAGGGGCCAGATTCAGAAGAGCACACTGTGGTTCCATTAATGTAAAGTTTGCACGCAGGCAGAGCACACCTATACAACTTAGCAGTACTTATTTGGGTGCAAAAACAATAAAGAAGAGCAAGAAAGAGATGAACATAAAGATCAGGTTCGTTTGTGAGAGGAAAAAGTTGGTGATCAAGTAGGGTGCTTTTTGGGGTGCTAGCAGTGTTCTGTTTGTTTACCTAATGGCTCTGTGTGGTTTCGTTTTTCGTATATTCATTGGCTGTAAGTTTGTTCTGTTTTTTTTTCTTATTGTGTCTCACAATAAAAATAGTTTAAAAAGAAATATGTAATGGTGTAGATAAATGTTAATATCTTACATAATGAAGGCATGTGACAAGTATGTTAAAAACATAATTTTTAAATGTTTGTGTGCATAGACACATGCACACACACTCACAGCAGACACAGAATAAAAACACAGGAAAGATATATGCCAGAATGCTAACAATGGACATCTTTGCACTTTACGCAGAATATATACTATTTTATAACTAGGAAACCCTTCATTAAATATTATTTAATAAAATTAACACCTGTAGAGGGTGTTGTCAAGACTGGGTTATTTATACTGTGTTGTTCAGGGAAGGATTTAAAGCTGCTTTATATGCAGTAAATAGCATTTTGAACAAAAGACATATATGCAGTCACATAGAGACACTTCAGGCAATGGTGTGGTTATTAACAAAATATACTTTAGCTGCAGCGGCAATAATGGAAATTACCCAACAATTTTTTAATCCTACACTGTTTCTTGAAGTCAGTAGTTCCTTGATCTTTCAACACAAAAAAGAACAGCATTTTTATGTAGCTAGTTAAAGGAAAACTGCAATTTGGTTTTTTTAAAAAAGGGAATATTGTCTAAGGCCACAGAATTTGCTCAAAACATCCGTGACTTCAATTGCCTATTAAAAAAGCAACAGTGCCTACCTAGCAGGGTTGTCTAGAGTGTAATGTGATAGCATATAAATGCTCAAGTAGGGGTTTTAGTACACATGACATGTAGAACTGATTTCTGGGAACTTTTGGAAAGGAAGACTAGCACTGAGATGAAGAGTTTGGGTTTGGGAATTGGGCCTGGATTTTGATTCCCCGCTCTACAAATGAGCAATTGTGTGTATTACTTAATTTCTCTTCCTTCGTTTCCACATCTTTAAAATAAGGAAGATAATAACACTGACCTCAGAGGGTTGTTGTGGGGGTAAAACAAAGTGCCCAGTATAGTGTCTAGCACAAAGTAAATATCTCTATAAATTTTAGCTCTTGTTGTAGAGCTGTTTTATATGTGACTTCAGGTTATCCGCAAGAATAGTTAAGAGCCTGGGACAGTAACCACTCTTTTTTCATATATATAACACCTATAGCCTTTCAAAAATTTTTTTGATAATTGATTATTGCTAAGCCTAATGCCATGTATATAGTTATTTATGGGAATATTTGCCATGATTAGGCATAAAATATAGTCTGCAACCTTGATATGAAGTTGGAAATTGGGAAGAGAGGAAATGGGGAAGTAGGTAGAATGCATAAATATTTCTCTATTTCTTGAATTTAACTATTTTTGTCCTCCTATCTGCTCCTCCCCCACCCCCCAGTATCAGAGTCTCAGTATAATCTCTCTCCAGATTGTTTCCATTTCGCATTATCTGTTTCTGAAAAAAAAAAAGTGTTTTTTTTGTACCAAGTCTTGCTATCTTATTGAATTTCATTTTGATTTTATAGGGTGGAAAAAGGCTCTCCGTTTGAAATTTGTGTGTAGGTGTGTAGGAAGGTGGGAGTGAGGGAGGGTAGATGCATTGCTGTCATAGAAGACCTTCCTTGACCAGTATTCTGAATCATTAACCACAAAGAGCCAGTGTTCCATTGTGTTCTTTCACAGACTTAAGAGAGGTTGCACCTTGTAACCATGAGGTCTCCAAGTCTATTGCTTTGTAGGAGTATCCTGCTTCCTATCCCTTTAATTGGTTTACTGCTTTCTGAGTCCCAGAAATAATATTTATTTTGCTCAGAGAATTTTGAGCTCAGTAAAGTATAGACATTTAAGCTTCCCAGATTCTGTAGCAAAGGAGCTTGGAAATTAAATAATGGTACTTACTTTTTTATGGTCTTTTTTCAGAGGTTGAGTACTTGAAAGAGGAAGAACATAAAATGTGTGGTGTCTTCTTCCTTAAGATTCTATTTTTTTTTTTTTTAAGTCTCCACTGGGAACTTGAGGACTTCCTTCTTATATGAAAGTTGAATTGCAACTAGGACTGTGCTGAGCTCTGTCTGCTCCTAGTCTCTGCAGCACTCTTGAAACCCTCTGATGTTCATTTTCTCTAATATGCTTCAGGTTACTTGAATATCTTAGCTGGACGGATTTGAGGACATGTTGATTAAATATTGAATGGGGAGCTGGTATATCGCCTTTTCATATACCTGACATTTGAAGAGTCCTGGATGCAATATAAAATGAGAGTAAATAGTACTCTATCAATATTTAAAGTCTGTATGGAAAAATCATATATACACCGCCCAATTTATGATCTCTGGGTATATCAATTTAGTGACACAGTGACAGGCAGAGGAATAATTTTAAGAAAGCCAAATACAGTAGCTGCCAGCTAAGAAGAGAATTAGAAAGGACAAAAATGGACAGTCCTTTCCAAGTAGCGCATCCCATACACGTGCCATCATGATGAAGTACCTTTTCTCCTCCTCCATCACGTCTCCTATTTCCAGAACACATAGAAACTGGAGTGGGTATTTTTCTTCTTTTTGAAGGTTAAAAAAAAAAGGCATATATTATTACTCAGAAGAAGTATGGAGTGTGGTCAGTTCAATTCATGGTTGCTTGAGCATCTCAACAATGTTCTCAAGGCCCTGGGCTCTTTCCCTCTTCTGTGCCATTCTAGGGGTCCACTGGCTTGCTCTTCTTTTCTCAAAAAGCTACAGAGTGAGGTGCGTAATCTGGGAGGGTAGCATGGGAAAAAAGACAAACTGATTTTTGAAGAGGTTTTAATAATATATCTTGGGCATTTGTGCAAAATCAGTGACTCTGTTTTTGAACATGTAAATCTAAAACACATATATGCTCAGAGAAACATGTAGGCTCCAAAGCCAGTGTAGTCTTGAAATATGTGAGGATGCAGAGTGTGATTTGCTTTGCTAGATCCCTAAAAAATATGTTGGTACTTGACAGTGTTCTCATTTTTGCTTTTTTGGCTGCACATACAGGTTGAAAGTTTCCTCTAAGTTGGTTACTTTCTTTTTTCTTTTCTTTTTTTTTTATCTTGATGGCATATTTCCCCCTACCCATGACCTCGGGACAGTATAGATGCTCAGTGAATACTGCTGACTGATTGACTATGGTGTTCAAGATAGATGTTTCAGTTACACAGTGTCTTTTTCTCCCCTCTTCTTTGGCTGAAAACCATATTCCTGTGAACCTGGTGATTGTTGAATTTATACCAAAACTTCTGCACTCTTCGCCAATCAAATCAAACACTGGGAGGTTGCAGTGGGGGAAGGGCAGACATGATAAGCTCTTCAGAGCTGTACCCTTGAAGATTGTGATTGCTCTAACTTCCTCTTGCCTCTTTCCCTTTGGAATATCTTCTCAGAATTAACACTCCGGAGGAAAATAACAAATGATATACACTGGAGTCAGTGTCTTGGTTGCACTAATAAGTTTCCTGCTCTGTAAGGTATGAGTCATGTTCAGAACACTCTTCTGTAAGCTTAGCAGAGCTTGGTTGGCAAATAACCTGGCAGAAGTCATTCAGCTCTCTACAGCTCTGTCTAGTCAACGAAACCCAAAGCATTTTGGACCCAGGTCTGTCTATCCTTTTTACTGTGCCAAGTATGTCATTTGCTCTCCTTATGTCTAGGCCAGTTTTACCTCCTCCTGGAATCCTCTCTCTAACCCCATTGGCCATTGAGAAAACGGGTTACTTCATAGGCTCTGTCCACAGTTACCACTGAATTGAATTCTAAGCAGTTTAAAGGTAGTTTCCTGGCTAAAGACATTATCTCATCTTCCATTTTTACAGTACCTTCAACTCCTGACCAACTTCTTACTCTGAAACTGTTTATTCCTGAACTTATTTCTCCAGCTGTCTCTTACTCTTCCCATTCTGGGTGTCCACAGTTACATTTTTGTTTTATTCACGGTTTTGTTTCCTCCTCCTTAGTCATTGGTCCCCAACTTGCCGATTACAAGCACATTTATTTCCATCATGTTTTCTGACCCTTAGCGACCAACATTTTGTCCATCATTAAATGGCTAACCTAAATATGTTTTGCTGTACAATGAGGAGGGGGTCTGTTTATTGCACATAAATATCTAATGTATTGACTTATTCAGTAGTTTGTAAGGATCTGGGCTTAATTTTGCCTTTTTTTTTTTTTTCAGAAGCTTTGTCAGAAACCCTATTGTGGTATGTGATTTCATATGAAGTTCAGACAAGCCAGGAATAATAGGAAGATTTTATGTGTAAAATTGACTTTTTCAAAGGTGGTTTCTATTTTTAAAGGGAAACTGAAAAAATTGGACTATAGCGAGTTTATAATTTTTTTATAATTTTTTATTCAATCTCAGTGCTTTTGAGTTATTGAAGCAGTTCTTTAGTAACAATCGGTTTTCCATGCTAAACATTCACAGTGTTTGTGTTTTTTTTAACCTATTTTTTTATAGCCTGACGAGAATGGAAAGGGTTTCGAAGCCAAATCTATGATGGTGTGCAGAAGATGACAACACTGTGGCAGCGAGTAAAGAAATATGCTGTCATTGTTTTTATTTCACACTCTCCAAATTACCTGTGATGAGCTTAAGAGGTTTCATTCATGCATAGAAAAATTTTAATTATTCATAGTGCTTTGGTGTACCATAAAAGTCGAATTATTAACACTGTAATTTGTTCAGATAGCATTTAGTAGGAAAGTATATCAGAAATAATTAATTGTTCTCAAGATATGATAAGGTAGATATATCTACAGAGGGCAATCAAAAAGAGTAGCAGTAGGATATTGATTGCTTTTTAGAGGAAAAAAAAAATCTGTTACATTTCTAAATGTTCACAATTGTGAGAGGCAAATTCCCACTTGGGAAGGGTGTTTTCCAGGTTGTTTCACTGCCAAGTGTTTGACATTGTGTGGAGTCTTGGATGTATAGGGCTTATGGCCGTCTTTGGGAATGACGTACCCCTAGGACCTCGGCTTTCTGCTGTGAAAGCTCCTATTTTCAAAGCCTGCTAGTGTCAGTAGGAACGTTCCAGTGGTCTCTCGGTGCTACTTCTAGTGAAAAACCAAAGTTTGTCCCCCTGACTCTGAGATAGCTGCAGAAGAGGATACCTGTCCGCTAACAAAATAAATTTAGAATGCTGCCAGCGAGTGAACCGCCTGTTCTCCACTGTTTATGGGATTTGACTCTTTATCATTTACTAATGGAAATAAACCTTGCTTCCTTTTGGTCTGTTTTAACATAACTGCACGCTACAGGCGTGATTTATAATCATTCTAAAGTTAAAAACATGTCCAAATTGTATGATCGTTTGCTCCGAGACCATCCATATTTTTCCCTTTCCCTTTTTCTGTCTCCTTGACCTAGCAGCAGGAAGCCTTTGTTTGAGGTGTTCATCTGGAACAACTTTTCCACACTTGTTTTCATGTTCCGTTAGATTACAGGGCAGCAGGCCTACCTTTGAAGCTCCTTTCTCTTTTGTTTCTTTGCCGTGCACTCCAGTAATTAACTTTGTCCTTCTTTTATTTGTTCCAGTCAATCGCAGGCCACTCTGCTGAGCATCTTCTCCCAGGAGTACCAGGTTAGAAGTTTTCTCCTTTGTGAGGGTTGACAGGTGCCTAATTGAATGATGAATGTCCCTTTATTTCTTTGTAATTGAACTGCCAGCTCTCTGATTGGGTTGGAGGATGTTCTCCTTTCCACATCAAGCACCGCCTGCGTCTCAGTGGAGGCCTGCCAAGCCTACCCATCCATCTGTCTAATAACATCTAGCCTTTGCTTATTTGGTGGACCTGTAATAAATTATGCTAAACCATTATTATTCTGACAATAATAATTTCCCTGTGTTGCGTGGTTCCATGTGCTAAATGTTTGCTGACTTGCACTGTCAGTGCTGCTTTCCATTGCTGACAGAGATGATGATAAATGACCATTGCTGGAGTGGCAGAAGGCAAGAGAGGCAGAAAATGGAGTCATTTATCATGAGATGACAGGTGTCAGTCAAGTGGCAAGTCTCTATGGAATTACTTTTTGTAGTTTTCAAATAAGTTGTTTTTAAGCAATGTTCTTCCTGGTTAAAAATGGCAATTGGATTGTAAAACTAGAGTGCAGAGGACTTAGATGGAATTGAATTGAGGGAAAATTAATACAAAGGTTGAAAGAGAGAACAAGTTTTTCTTTGCCCTCTGCAACCCTAAGCAAACTTATTTAGATTCAATTACTATGACCCTGTTGGCTTTTACATATATACTGTACCTTGTGGTACAGGCTGAAGACATCCTGGCCAAGCATTAGAGATTAAAATGCATAGATTCATAAAGTAGAAGGAAAAAAGACCTACCACCAGTCAAATCCCCAAACTATTATTCAGCTTGCCCTATGTGCTAGATATTAGGATGGAGGGATGTGTCATTCTGTTCTTGAAACTGATGTGTGACACAACAAAGATCTTTTTTTGTTTTGTTTCAGAAACATATTAAAAGAACACATGCCAAACATCATACTTCAGAAGCGATTGAAAGTTATTATCAGAGGTATGACCTGCCTGCCCCACTAGAGGGTATCATAGTACCTATTAATTGTAATAATAATTATGAATAAATTAGGTTACTAAATTAATTGTCTATATAACGTTTCAGGGCATTGCGATACAAGTCTTACTTAAGACTTAAGGTATATTTTTTTAATGATTTCTCAAATGGTGTGTTTAAAGAATATGGTGAGACTGTCTTGATTGTATGCATACTACGTAAGAGATCCTTACAGTATTATGAAATCTCAGTTGGCTACTTTAAACTTATTGTAAGTGCATATCTTGTATAGATGCATGTTAATACACACATGTATCTACATATATGTATGAAAGTTCTCAAATCAAGTTTTCTTATTTAGATCAACAAATTGAAAAATACATTAGAAAATAAGATTGAATTTTGGTTTACTTCTATCTTGCATCATAGGTATTGGGTTTGCCATTTTAGAAATGGAAAATAAAGACATGTCAAGTAAGGACATATGGAGATAGATAATAATAGACAACTGTCACATTTTAAATGGGGTTTTGTATTTTAAAAAGAAAATCTGGGTATTAAATCACCAACATAGTGTCCAGGGGATATTTTAATTTCGGCCTAATTTATTATAAATAGTTTTCAACCTCTGTTCTAAAACAGAATGTTTAAAGTAGTTTTTTAAAAGAAGAAGACAGTAGGAAGGGAAAAATGAAGGGGGGTGAATCGGAGGGGGAGACGAACCATGAGAGACTACGGACTCTGAGAAACAAACTGAGGGTTCTAGAGGGGAGGAGGGGTGGGGGGATGGGTTAGCCTGGTGATGGGTATTAAAGAGGGCACGTATTGAATGGAGCACTGGGTGTTATACGCAAACAATGAATCATGGAACACTACATCGAAAACTAATGATGTAATGTATGGTGATTAACATAACATAATAAAATAAAAAAAAATAAAGTAGCTTTTTAAAAAAAATTCTAAAAATGATATTGTCTTTGTAATATGACTGAATAATTTATAACTGTAAATGGTAATGGTTTGCATTAGAATTGTTGGTTGGTTTCTTAACTATTTCAAGGACATACTGGAAAGGAAAGCTATCTGAAATATGCTCTTAAATTATCACACCTAAGATTGACAGATCAACGTTTCTGTGGCGAGAGTGACACCACCAATTTTAGATGAATGATTTTTGTGCACGAAAATTTTATGAATGAAATGAGTATCTAGAATAAATACGGTATTGTGTTTCTGGAAAATCATTTTTTAAGAATTGAGAAGTGTTTATTGAAAATAAAAGGTATTGAAGTTATTAGCCTTTTAAAAAATTATACACTGTGCCATGTACGATAAGAGATGTGTTCAGTTTTCAGTAGTAGCGTCTGTTAAAGATACACACACCACATATGCACACACACTTTTGTGTCTAGGAGAATTCCCCTCTAAACAAGTCTTTGTAGAATTTGAATTGATTTTTTCCAAATTTATGGTCTTTTCACTGACATCAACATTTGAATGCAAGTTATAACCTAAATCATTCATGAAAAATGAAGAATGTGTCACAAAGTGCTATGAAGTCAACAACAGCTTTGGAATCCAAACCCTCCAAAGAAAGACTGAAAAGTTACTTACCTGTCACAAAGTACATTTTTGTTTATAAAAATGATCATCTTAGGCCGTCATATAAAAGTTTGGTTCTATGTCCAGGCTTTAAAGCTTTGGTAACATAAGCAGTAGAAAATAGAGCCTTTCCTAGAAATTTGGAGATCCACTTACAGGCCATGGGGCTGCCCTCTGACAGTCATTTTCATTGTTGTTTAAAGGTCATTTTACTTAGATGATTTCTAAGACCTCTCAGTGCTGCTTTTTAAAATTTAGTTTCATTTAAAAGTGTATTTAATTATTGAGGTATGAACATACTTCATTGGATTATCTGAGTAGGTCAAGCCAGAAATAAAATTCTTTCCTGTAAATATGGTTACTTAATGATGAACATTTGGGTGAGCAATAAGAATACAGAAATATATACACATATATTTATATTTATTTATAAATTTATTTAAATGTGAGAATCTCAGTTGTTTAAGGAGTCACAAATTTTGAAGTAGAAATGTGAAGTTAGGCTGTAATGGACAGTCTAATAAGAAAACAGTCTCACCAAATTCTTACTTGACCACCCTGTTCCCTGGCTTTTTGCCCTGAACTCTGTGCTTGGAGATGGGCCACACTGTTACCTTTCAGATGGATTGACCACACAGCCTCTTGTAAACGTGATGGTTAAATGTCCCTGTATTCTCGAAGGTATATTGGCCTTACTAGAGTTTTGTTTTCCAGCTGATAATAATAAAGGCAAATTGTATTATATCAAAACATATCTAAGCAGTTTGACAATACTAATACTTTCTTTAATTATTTTTCTTTTATAAAAGTAATACATATTGTAGAAATTAAGCACACCTGTGATGGTATAGAAAGGAATGGATGATCGCACATAATTGTGGCAGCCACAGGTAACCACTGTGGTATTTTTCATTCTAGTCTTTTGTCAATCCATTTTTGTATAGATGAGGTCATACTATATATACCATTGTGAATCCTGAATTTTGTACTTGGAAAAATGTGTATAACATAATATCACTTTGTAGAAAGCTTTCTGTAAACATTTTATTGATTGCATTATTTCATCATATGAAAGTACCATAATTTACTGAATTATAACTGTTGAACATATATGTTTCTAATGTTGCAATATAAAAATAATACTGTGATAAACATTTTGGTACATAAGTGTTTGCAATTTGGATTAGTTTTTTTAAGATTTCTATGTATAATTACTGGTGCAAATAATGAGCATTTAAAGATTTTATTATATGTTGCCAAATTACTGTCTAGAAAGTTTATAATGATTTCCCCCAGGACCTAGTCAGAGAATTCCTTTGTCTCTGCATTCTTGCTAGTGTTAAGATGATCTCAATTCAGAATTCGAAATCTGTATTTATAAACCATATAGTCCACAGTGTGATTCCATCATGGTTAACTGAAAGTTCAGAGTATCCAAATATCAGCTGAAAATGTTTTCTCAAGCTTTTGAATTATTGAGGAAATTTCCTCACTTCTTCATGTTGTGTATGTACAGATACAGCTTGGTGTTCATTTTGAAAACAGCTCTATTCTTTCCCCCCATATCAATGGCATTTTATTTCCAAACAGGAAACATACTTGGTAAAATTTATTTAGGTCCATCCAGACTGTTGCACAGGGGCATGTATGCACACACACAGACACACTCACAAGTGGTCAGATTTGCAGAGCCCCATCAATGGCAAAGTTTAGAAATGTTGTCTCCCATCTTTTCCCTTCTGCCAACATACACTGTTTGAGGGCAAGCTTTATTAGCTTTAGAGAATCAGATCAATTGAATTTCATTCAGATGTTCACATGGAAGAAAGGCTAGCTCAAATATGTTATTGACATTACATGACAAAAATACTTTCTGAAAATTTGAACTACCTTTTTTGTTTAATTATCACAACTTACTTTGCACTCACTGTGTCCCATCTACCAAGCCAGGAATCAAGTATACAAATGTGAATAAGACATGGTACCTGCCCTCAGCTGCTCTGTTTTAGTGGGAAAAATTAGCTGCATACTTGGAGATGGGCTCCAGAAATTTTAAAAGTAGAATCAACAAAGGGTGGTATTCAGCTGTAAGCTTAGAACAGAATTTTGGTAGTTTTTTGGTTATGCCATTATAATTTTGAAAATAGTAATTATTATAAAATAATGAAGATCAAATAACTTTTTAATATTTTAAATCAGGGGTGCCTGGGTGGTTCAGTTAGTTAAGCATCTGCCTTCAGCTCAGGTCATGATCCACGGTCCTGGGATCAGCCCCACATAAGGCTCCCTGCTCAGTGGGGAGTCCGCTTCTCCCCGTACCCCTTCCCCCACCTCGTGCTCATGTGTGCTCTCTCTCTCAAATAAATAAATCTTTAAAAAATATTTTAAATCAGTACATATCATTTTAATCTTAGATGCTAATAAATCTTTCACACTCAAAGAAACATAAAATGGACTTTCCGTGAAGATCTTTTAAGGGTGGTTTCAACCCACAAGGTAAACATTTCTTAGCCCTCTTATGGCAAAGTTTAGAGGATGGCACATAGCTTCTGTGCAAAGTAGTTTTAATTTACAAATAGGTATTAGGAAGATGGCCCAGGTTACCTTAATGTAGTATCCATAATCACATCCTTATATCTCAGTTATAATTCAGATCTTTGCTAAGGATCTTTTGGATGTAAGTTCAGCATTCATTTGTGTAGGCCTCTCCCAAGATGCTTCCAGTCCAATTGAAGAGAGAAACAAACCATTGTAAATGTATGGAAAGTCTACACTGCAAGTTTGCACAAGATGTTTTGAGAATACAGAGAAGGGTAGCATTAGGAATTTCTGATCATGTCCTTACTGAATGTTTTCTGTAATTAGTATGCTCCTTTGATTGCATATCTAAAAATTTGAATAAAACTGATCTGTCACTTGGTATAGAAGACAGTTAAAGTTCCTAGAAAGGAAAACTTATTTCAAATTAATTTTCACTTAATTTCTTTTCCCCAGCACTTCTGAAGTGTTACGGAATATAGTTAGGAAACAAATTGGAGAATAAATATATTCAGAAGCAGTCTACCCTTTTCAACATTTGAAGGCCCCTCAGTCGACCTTGGGAGATGGGGTTTCATTTCAGAGCTTTACTGTTCACTGGCTAAGAGAGCCCAGACGGGTTTCATCCGTACCCTGGGGTCTTGTTTCTTGGCAACTAGGCAGCTTTTAACAAGCTCATAATTAGGAATTTCCACTGTATTAAGTATGAACATGTTTCTATATAGATATAGTGGGTTATTGTTTGACCATCTCCTGTTCTTTAAACTTAACAGAGGCGCTCCATTGGTTAATGGTTAATGCAACATTTACGTGAAACCACAGAGTTTTGAGTCCAAACAACAGTTCCCTGGCATAGGCAGTGGTCTGAGGTCTAGCTACTCTTTTTCATTTTTTCCTATCAGCTCTCAAAGCTCTGCTCTGGTCACACTAGAGCCTTTCCTGGTCCTCAGACACTCCGGGCACATTCCCGTCATTTGTGCTTACTGTTGTCTTGCTGGGAACGTTCTTCCTCCCATGGCTCCCCGCTTGCCTTCTTATGGGCCTCGACCCACGTGTCATTTCCTTAGAGATGGCTTCCCGACCGACCCGTCTAAGCTTCCATTTTATCGTAGAATATCTCAGTATATTATGTATGTATTTCTGTGTTTTCATTCTTTGTCTCTCCACTGCAATATCTTCTCTGTGATGGCAGGAACCATGGAAGTTTTATTCCCTGCTGCTCCTTCAGAACCTGGAACAGGCCCAATACAAGTTAGCTCTCAGAAATATTTGTGGGATAAATGAATGTTGAGTAGAAAGTCGTGAAGATACCCTAATATCAGTATAGGCTTAACTAATCTGACCCAGAGTCTGAACTCTGAATGAATGTGCATGTTTGGTGGCTTTGAATGCAGGATTAGTTGATCAGACTTGACCGAACGGATTGGTTGTTTCCGGAGCAGCCCTATCAGTGCAATGGAAATGTTGTGAGTTGATGTGAGGTTCTGAGCTAAGCTGGTTCCCAGGGACCTTTCTCTAAACCACACTTGCCTTTTTTTTTTTTTCTTTTCTTCTGAAAGTGCTTATTTCTCAATTAGATTCCTAAACAGTTTTTTCAAGGAAGTCCCCAATATATGGAAAATGAACTTATTAGAATTACTTTGAAGTTATAATGATCCTGAGACTTCCTGCCTTGAATAATTTACTTTTATTCCACTTTGTTTATAGGAAAATCATAACATCTTCATAAACACACTTGTGAAATAATACAATTTAGTGTCTGCTTGTGGTAGTTACGTGGAAGACCTCATCTGTTGACTTTGATTTTTACTATCAAACAGATATTGTTAGTTTATTCACTCAAACGGCATATTGTAGAGAAAACATCCATGTTGAATTCTCTTTTCTTATCCAGTATGGCTTTTAAAAGTTATTAAATCAGCCATTTATTAAAGAAAAAATATATGTATGTATAATGCAGTCACCTATTTTAAGCCAAAAACTGTTTTAGGCATAGTAAATGGAATAAAATACAATTCTTCTACCCTCATCAGGCTTTCAACCCTGCATTGGGGGATGGGTTTGAGGTGGACAAGTAGATACAATATGATGCTGTGTTAAGTGATGGAGAGATTTACAAGGTGCTCATCGATTGTACCTTGGGACACCTAACTTACTCCTGGCTTGTGGTGGATTGAAGAAAGTTACATGTAAGCTGAATCACGAGTTCTCCAGGTGAAGGTTGGAGTGCAGAACAGTGACTATAGATGAGACTGACCGAGGACAGTAGGTGGGAACCAGATTATGAAGAAATTTGTAAGAGGTATTAAGTGGTTATAACTGAATCTTGAGATTTAATGTGGGGCTGTGAAATGTTTTGAGGAGAATGGCACGTTCAGATTTTTGCTTAAAAAAAAAATCACTCTGGCTTCCATGTCTGGGATGGATTTGGGGAGGTTTTTTTGTAGGTTTTTTTTATAATGGAGTTAGGGAATGAGGAGGGATGGAGGTTATGATAGAAATCCAGGACATAAAAGATGATGCCTTGTATTGCCTGACAAGGTGTGCTGACCCACCGATGACAGGTCTGCTCCATTTGTTTCTTAATAAGGTGTCAACCAATGGATGCTTTTTTTCGAACCATAAGAGTAAACTCACTTCCTTCACATAAGGTGGTTGTGGTATAGATAAAGCCAAGTGACAGGGCTAGTTCTTTTCAAAGTCACTTCTGTCTTCATGGAAAGGAAGGGAGCCCAACCTGCTCATACCTCACGCCCCCAACTTGAGTTAGTAAGTTGCCAGTGGTTTTGAGGTAAGTTTTTTTTTTTGTTTTCCTTTTCCCTTCAATGCTTTTCCTATGACAGTAGCATACTTTAACTAGAGTTGAGCGTGGCATTTGCCCAGGAGAAACGTGTACACACAGGGGATGCTGACAAGTCTATGCTGGCCTTTTCTTGTCACTGCATTACCACTTGGCTTTGTCTGTCTAGGTACCTGAATGGAGTGGGGAGAAATGGAACTGCCCCAGTGCTCCTGGAGCTGGCCAATGAGGTAATGTTATTGTTATTATTTTACTTAAACCTGCATAAAACCTAAGGGGCCTATCTAGAGTAGCTTTGCTTGGAATTATAATTAACCTTAAAGAAAGAGGTTTTGAGGTGCATTAGACATTTAAATTGCTCCCTGGTCTCTTTGTAGTTTTAATGATTGGACAAAGAACTTCATATATTAATAAATCAGTTAACATAATTAGTCTACTTCTTTTAAAGTAAATGTATAAACAGCTTCTTGGTTTCTTATTTTGTGAGAAATTTCAACCAAACAGCTCAGGACATGCTCATCTTTGGATGTGTTGTCTTAATTTAGTGTGAGAAATACCTGTGTTACGTAAAGAGACATATGCCAAGAAAACCTATGCTAATTATTATAAAAATGAGGAGAGAAACTGTATACTTAAAAATGTAATGTTTATTTGATGTATTTTTTTTGTTAGCAAACTTATTATGATAAAAGATACATGCCTTGAAAAGTCTCTTTATATGAAGAAGCATACTGTTCTTAGTAACACCAAGTATAAAGTGATTTATTGAACTTATTTGTTAACTCTGATCTGCTTCTGTTTGGGGAAACAAATAATAGCCTTACATTTAAAAAAGGAAACCCTAAAGATTTCCCATGAATGAAGAAGCTATAAAAAGTTCATAATAGTGGCAGAGAGCATACTGAAAAATAAAATATTTAATTCCTAAACTTTGAAATATTTATCCACTGTAATAAGAGCAATACAATATTTAGTCTAACTTGGAACTGCTTATGCAAACCTCACAGGGATGGAATGCAATGTACACTGTTTTCGTGTTGCATTATAATGGAAAACATAGAAGCAAGGCAGAAAATGTGTGTTTGCATTAAGATGACTCAGTACTGTGAGCATTAAGTGTTGTGGTAGCAGCACGTTCTACATGTTACATTAGCAAGGAAGGATGGTTTCTCTCACAGCTTCTGTCTGCTTTGCGCCACTACAGTCAGCAAATGAGCAATTACCTATCAGTTACTAGAAGGTTTTAATAGTCTAGGCAGTGTCTACACCATCTGATACGATAGTTAACATATAAAATGCACTTCTCCTCCTAGCAAAACATGTATTCTTACTTTTTTCTACTTCTAAAGCAAGGTAGTTTTTAAATGTCTTCAGACTTGTTTGTTATGAGTTGATTCTATCAGCAATTTGAGGTTACTGTGCTGTAACTAGGAATTTAGTGATTGTCCTTTATGAAAAAAAAAATAAAGGAGTGAGCTAACAGCATCTAGAAATAATGTGATGCAAATATTGTACGCATTTTTATAGACGATGATATTGATGACATAAGTTTTACGTAGTAGCAATTTATATTCATTTGAATTTTTAATGGATATTTGTGTTGAGCTTAGCTTATTTAGCTGCCCTCACCATCCATCTTCTAGTACTATGGAAAATTTTAAGCCACTAACACATTTTCTCCTACATTGGTAAACCTGTTATTTACCACAAATATATAGAATATTTAACCAAAGAAAAGAAAGAGTTACTAAAGATTTTTTCTGTCCTTTGGCTTCAGATTAGCACAGAGGTAATAGCACTTTCTGAGTGACTGCGAATGCATCAGGGAAATTTGGGAATGACTGGTACCAGATTATGGCTTCTAAACAACTAGGCTGCCATTTTTATATGATAGTTAATACTTAAATGACATATGCTTGCATCTGGTGACAATTGATGTGATGGTAATGCTTTATGAGTCAATATATATTTAATCAGTGGATACTGTAAAAATTGATGAGAAATATATAACATTGGTACATTACAGTATGCAGTAGCTCTCTTAAACAAGAACACCGTATTGTTGATTTGGGGAGGCAGGGACTAGAGGCGGTCATCAGTGCTTTTATAAATATCTTAATACTAATTTTCCTATTTCAAGGCTAAAAATGAACATTTTAGGAAATCTCATTTTGTTAGTAATAATATCACTCATTCTGTTCTCTCCACACAAATATTTTCAAGTGAGATTTGAAGCACTATGAATTTTACTTACATGCTAAATTCTGACATGAAGCATGATGGCCCTATTTCAGAGAAAGATGGACACATGATTAATATGAAAATTAGGGAGATGCAAGTACCTGAACTAATAAGGTAGTCCTTATTCAGGCTGGACTACCTTCAGTAATTTCACCATTTTTCATGTGTCAGCTCTGATGTGGGTTACTAGGAATAAGCAGCTTCGTGGAAAGCATTTCTTTCTACTTGGGGAATTTAAGGGCATCCAAGTACATACATATTTGAAAAAAACTGTTCATACAAATGAAGCCAGCCTTTTTGTCTAGTTACTAAATCAAGATAAAATTTTGGTATGAATACAGGACTTGAAAACCTGTCAAGAAAAATTCGTGGTGATAATATAGGAGGAACATTTGCTATCTTACACCTAAGATAAAAAGACATTTTAGGGGAGCATTAGTGCTCTTGAAAAACACACACCTATTTTCTGGGGAAATTAAATCCATGGTTAATAAAAGATCTGAGAACCAAGAAGAAAACAGTATGTTTCCAAAAGAGTAGATGTATTTTTAATTAATTAAAATGACCGTTGGCTTGAGTATTCCTGTTTTCTGTTCAATCCTTTGGAAGAAAGGTACATCCTTGGGTTCTGTATTAACTAAATTGATAGGTAACATTTCAGATAAGCCTAAGAATGGTGATGTGATCTTACAGTACAGGGATTATTATTGTTGTTTTTTATTATTAGTGTCTCTACAGTATCAAACAAGATATTAAACAAGATATTTTATATTTAAGGAACTTATGCCAAAACTTTGGTTAAGTCTTAAAGCATAAAATAAACTAAAATCAGTAAAATCCATATTTTTAATGGCTAAGGAAATTTAAGGCAGTTTCTGAAGGCAGTCGCTAACAGAAAGGTTTTTTGTTTTTTTTTTTTTGAAATTCAAAACAGTGGTAAATACAGATAGTTGGAAAGAAAGAAGAATGGCTAGAATAACCAATACTATTGGCCTACCGGTGGAAAAAATTGAGGAGAGGTGAGAAAAGTCCTATTTTACTGTTTTAGGTGAATACTCTTTCCAAGTTGTTCCATCCTTCTGCTCCAATTTTACATGCAATAAATTTGGCCCACTTATTTTTTTTCACCAGCACAGATCATACTTGCTATAATTTAATCATGATGGAAGCCACCAAGAGTAGGAAAGATTTTAATGAATGATGCTTGCTGTGGTTGATTAAAATCGGCTTAATCTTCAGTGTTGACAAAATATTGGAATATCAACTGCTTGCACAACTTGACAGTCTTAATTTTCTATTTGTGTTTTATAAAGGTAGACTATGCACCCTCATTAATGGCTCGGATTATACTGGAGAGATTTCTACAAGAGCACGAGGAAACTCCACGTGAGTCACCTTTTTTCTTTTCTCTAATGGTACTCTTTTACTCCCTTCCCCCAATTTAAAAATAATTTACACAGCATTTCAAGTCACTTAATGAGAGCCAGATTCCAAAACAGCTATCATGAACAGTTAATGACAATTAAATGCAATATAAAGGACCACCCACAACTTAAATCGTCTTCAGAATAATGCTTTCTTCTTTGTCTAAATTCTACATTCACCTCTTCATTCAGCAAAATAGACAATGTGTATCAAACTCAAAAATTGATTCATCTTTCATATATAGAACAAGATACATCATTTAAAAAACCACTGTCAGGGACTGGCTCTAAAAGAAACATTCATCCTTTTTATTTTAATTCAGCAAGACTGGAGAAATACTACTTCCAAACGCAAACGTGAATTTCACTGGTCTTCATACAAGAAAATAAAAAATAAAAAAAGGAAAGAATAGAGCTACAGGAGGAGGTTCAAGCCTAAATTAATTTGCCACTGAAAAAATACATTTTGTTATTTTCTCTGTGTCAACTGCATGATTAAAACCGGCTGTTAAGTGAGCTCTGGGGATGTGCTCGTAAAAGATTTATGAGTAATATTCAATGTGATATTCAAAGTGAGTCATGAATATCAGGATAATTGCTCTCAGTGCTGGCTCTTTTACTAGGCAGGAGTTTGTCAACTGCCCCATAAATATTTGCCTAGTCTCATGTAAAAAAGACAATTTCATCTTCTGCATTTTTATTACCTAGTGTAATGTTTACCTTTGGAGCTTAGCTGTGGTAGAATAGGTAAAAAGCTTTGGAATATACTTTATGCATATAATCTTCCCCCTTTGAAAGTAGAAGATAATACCTACTAGAATATCATTCCGTAGTACACGTTGGATTTTTATTTTTTTACTCTTTGTCAGGGATTTCTCCTTTGATTTTCTTTGAATCTGCAGTTATCAGTGACTGGTGGCCCAGTTACCTCGTGAAGGTTTCATTTGAATGAATTAAGTACTTCCCCTAAAAATTCAATATCATTTCAATAGATGTAGCCTCTAAAGTAACCTGCAGTGATGCTTCATGAGCAAATCACATGATGTCAGAATGGTATGGTTTCGATTTAATCAAGAAAGAGATTAAAGTGGATGTGTGTTATTTTCAACTTCGCCGCAGTGCCGCCATTTGTCAAAGTCAACCTTCTGATTGCTTTGGACCTACTGCTATCCACGTCTTGTCAAAATAGTAGTCGGCACAGTCTGAAGCAGGTAGACCGGCCTCTACAGAGCAGCATCAAACACACTAAAACAGAATTCATTGACTTGTGAATTATGAAGTTAATAGGTTGATCATAAATTTTGTAGCCGTTAATTTATCTTTATAATGCTGGCACATCTTCGGTACATTTTTCTTTTTATTTTGTACCATTTTATACAGGGGAGTTAAATAGGACTGAATATAATTTTGATGTATACTGTGAATCAGGATGCCTACAATTCCAATGCTAGGATTAAATGTCTTGCATGAATACGCTGGAGAAGGACATGAGCATATTTAGAAACATATCAAGGAAAGGGTATTTTAAGAATGTGGCTTCTTGGAAAGGAGGCAAATGTAAATATTGTATGCTTGAATTACACTATGATTATGTATAATCAAATAACTATTTTGAGGCTTTTTCTTTTATAATTGTTTGGGTTAATGGCTGTTTTACTGTGAGTTGTTACAGAGTCAGATTTTTTTTTTTCCTTTACGTAAAATCGTGACAGATAGTTGATGTTATTTTTAATCATCACACCAGGCTATTGTGAAGCCACCTCTTTAACTCCGTACTTGCCAGTAGGCTGCTTGCCTGTCAAAAAACTTTGAAATTCTCTTCTGGATAGAAAATGATTTTAAAAAAATCTTCTTATGATTATCTAACAAACCATTGTTAGAGGTTTATCATTTTAAAAATAACAGAAAAATGTTAAAATTATTGCCAGATTGTAGAACTTCATTCAATTGGAGGATGATGCTGGGTTGTCTTCCTTTCTTTTCTTTGTCTTTCTCATCCCTCCTCCTTTCTTTCTTCCCCCTTCCTCCCCACCCCCACCCTTGAAGTAAAGAGCTTTAAAATACTGTGGCTTATATTCTGACACTTTCTTCCCCTTCACAGCAGCGACCTGGCTGGCCTTTGGCAATGAAATTCAATGCACATGGCTCCGCAGTCAAATCATCAAATTTCCCTGTGTGTATATTAGAGTTTTGTAATGTGTTTCCATTATGAAACAATGCGGGGATAATTGTCTTTGGTAGCAATTAGCTAACAGGTTTGTTCAGTGCTATTGGCAGAGGCATCCATCATCCCCCTCCCTGACCACACTTTTTGTCTAGTGTGGACTATGGAGATCAATAGAATTCTATATAGGGGAAATCACCTCAGCTTTAATGAGCTGCAAGTCTCAGTCAGTCTTGGTTTGTATTTTTAATTTTTTCCTTTTAAAATTAGAAATAGGGGGAAAAGTCCTATTCCTTTGGGAGTGGAGAGTACTGTGTATGTACTATTACTTTCACTAGATCAGTGCTCAGTTTTAAATTGTTTTCTTTCTATAAAAAGGTGTAACTAACGACATGGGGCACATAAAACGTGATTTCAGTAATATATACTTTAATAATATCTACTTTTAAGGAGCACTGTTGGGTTTTTTGTGCAACAATTTTTAGAGTATGATATGTACAATTCTGCCCAGTGTCTCAGTAGTTCGAGAGAATCCTAAATGGCACTTGGAGAACAAACAGTTTTGTTGTACTCGCTTTTCTATTGCCCCTGGTTAAATAATGTTTTACAGTCCTTTAGAATACTTTTGTGTCGTACTGTTGCTTACCCTTAAAACAAAACTAACATGTTGATAGCATAGGTGTAGAGACTGTGTTTCAGAGAAGGTAAGTGACTTACTTGGCCATGGTCCTAGTTGTTGCTACATAAAGCTGACCCTAGAGCCCAGATTCCAAATTAAATCTGTTCAACTGAACTGAGTTTCTTTCTTCTTCTCAAATAGACAGTATAGGGAAGTTAACTCACATTGCGCCATTTTCTTTTCCTCACGAAATCCAAATGGGATGTGAAGTTGTTCTGAGGGAGAATAGTTGACATTTGCATTGTTTTCTGTGGGCTCAGAATAACCCAATGAGGTAGGTGAGGCATAGAAGGCCAGTTCACAGGTTAGGAAACAGACTGTAAGAAGTTATAAATGCAAGTGGTGGTAAAGGGCGTAGTGGTGAATGGCAGTGCTGGAATTCAAGGCTACCAGTTCCTCATCAAGCTCCTTCTACTGCGTTATTGTGAGTATAGTACCAGTTAGAATAATTGTTGGGAAAATGCTGTCAGAATAGGATTGCAGGTTTTCATGTCACATTACAGACGTGGGCAAAAGCAGGAGATGAAGAGCTCTTTACTATCATGCCATCAGTTCCAGTGATTGAGCCCTACCCCACTCAGCAGTCTTTCTTCTTAGCGTAGGATATGACCAACAGCATTTTGATTAATAATGAGTAACAGGTAAATTACATTTGGGTCTGTTTTCTTAAGAGTGAAAGTCTTTACATTTTGAACAGACCCTTTAAGTATCAAAATGCATTTTTTTTTCCTGTTTTTATCACGTTTTCTAATTGCACCAATGGAGAGTATAATTGACCAGTTACAGACTGGGTTGTTAAGGAAGCCTGAATTTTAATTCCATGTTTCAAAATCTACCCCTGGGATCTTACCTTCCCATCTGAACTTTTACAAGAAGGCTGAAGACCTTACCTTTGTTGTTGTTGTTGTTCTTGTATCATGCTCCCCAATTTTAGCACACATTCTACTCCCCATTAAGTCTCAAATATTAAACGTGTGAATGAATGAATGAGTAAAGGAATTGAGTGTCATAGTTCTTAGTGATATGGATCTGATTAGACTTAAGAGTAGTCCCTTACTGACAATACTGGAACATTGATTCCTGTGGAATTCATGTGCTTTATTCTTCTGCAGCTCATCAAGAACTGTGTGAGTGCTGTCTATATCCTGAGTGCTAGGTACTGTGGTAGATGGAAAAGAATAAAATTCACAACTTTTCCATCAAAGAACTCACAGCTTAGTGGGATGTGGGAAGCACATACATAATAATTATCTTTCTATATGTGCTTTTAGAGGTAAAAACATGCTGGAAAGAGTCAGTACCTTTTGGTTTACAGAATTAGAGGAGGTTTCATGGGCTGGGGGAGTGTGGCTGCAGGGGAAGGCCGTTTAAGACAGAGAACTGTGTGAACCAAGGAAAGAAAATGGAAAAGTATAAGGTATGCTTAAGAATAGTCCAGACTTGCTAACTAAAAAGCTCATATGTAGATTCATGGTGGGAATTAAAGTTGGCCAGATTCAGCTAGGATCATATGATAAAGATACTGAATTCCAGACGTGGGTGTTTGTATTTAAATTAGCAGGCAGTGGGAAACCATTGATGGTTCTAAATGGCAGAGTGACATGATCAGAGCTTTTATTTATTTATTTTTTTATGGTAGGGCTTTTCAACAAGACAGATGTGAAGGATATCATTTACATAGCAGTAACCAGGATTCTCCATAATTCCTAACACTTTTCTGTCACTCCACTCCCTCTCCCACTCAAGAAAGCATATTGGAAAACAGTTGAAGAACAGTAATATTAAATATCCAAGTCAACTTTCATTTATTTAAAAAAAGGACCTACAGATTTACTTAGTGGTGGTTATAATTTGTGATACACCCTATAATGAATTGAGACACAAAACTGTGTGTTGTGATGGCAGTTAAAAACCAAGGTTGAAGACAACATAGCAACACTATGAAGAATGGATCGAAGTGAGGAAATACTGGATGTAGTGAGAAAGAACAACTAATAAGCTATTAATTATTCTTAGAAAGTTTAAATCAGGTCTGAATTAGGATTTGCAGTGGAAGTAAAAGAGGAGATAAAGTCTGTAGGCACTGCAATGTACTGGACACTGGTGATGAGTAAGTGAAAGGTGCTTAGGATGAATTGGAAATTTCAAACTGGTGTATCCCATAATATAGAAATAAGAATTGCCTTGAATTGGGGAAGGTAAAAAAATTTAATTCACTTTGGGCTCCTTAAATGCAGGTACCAGAACACATCTTATAGAATGCTTCTGTAAAGTTGGAAATTTAGGGCTCCTTCTCAAGAACATAGTGTAGATTTGCATCATCCGTAAATGGAATGTTTTATTCCAAGATGCTTCAAATAGGAGGCGGCACTCCCCACTCTATATGTGACTCCTCATTTGATTCTTAAGTATTCCAGTTATTACTTAATCCTTAAAATAATTAATGATTGAATTTCCATTTGTGTGGTACCTTAAATTTTTCTGCTCCCTAAATGGTGGTAAAATGAATGTAAGGAATTAATGCATATTCTAGAAATAAGTGCCTCATTGAGAGGAAGTAAACTCATGGAACTTCTCTAGCTTAGTATAGAGGGGACTGCTTCCAACTCTTTGCAGACCTCTTGTTTATTGATTATATATTTATTTAATGAGAAATATAATTTCCTTACATATTGCAGGTGGGTAATTTGGATGCCAAATTATATTATATAGTTGCCCCTTTTAATTAAGAAGCTACTTCTTAGTTTAGATTTTTATTTATTTATTTTTTTAAAGATTTTATTTATTTATTTGAGAGAGAGAGAGAGAGAGAGAATGAGAGACAGTATGAGAGGGAAGAGGGTCAGAGGGAGAAGCAGACCCCCTGTTGAGCAGGGAGCCTGATATGGGACTCGATCCCGGGACTCCAGGATCATGACCTGAGCCGAAGGCAGTCGCTTAACCAACTGAGCCACCCAGGTGCCCCAAGATTTTTTTTTTTTAATCAGGTAAATTGACTCGGGGTAACAGAATTTTTGTGTGAGTCTAGCAAGACACCAAATCATTTTCTGAAGTAATTATATTTATAAATATGAAGTGGAATGTAGAAATTACAGAATGGAAATCAAGAGATCTGTTCCTCCCCAAATGATGAAATGCGCTAAACTGAGAATTATCGTGGCTCATATTTTTCAGGGGGGTTAACAGCTTAGTTGAATTGCCGCTAAGCCTAGCCTCTTTGCAGTTGCTCCCCTCTGCTATCTAGTCTCTGACGCCATCCCTGCCATCACTTGTCCCTTTCCTCGACAGATAGACACACCTAACGGGAGATTGCAAGGTTGTCACAATCATGTTCCTGAGTGTTGTGCCTCTTGTGTAGATCTGTGTTGAATCCTGAGCTGAGATCTCTCACTTAGTGTTAAGCCTTGGCAACCAGTTTTGGCCTCAGTCTTTAGAGTTCTTTCAGCCTAATTCATTGTTTCTGCAAAGAACTTCTGAACTGCAAATTTGCTTTTTCTTCTAGAGTTGGAACTCCCCATACTTCCACATTCCATGAGTAGAGCTCATCTCTTGGCCCTGGTTGTATGTCTGTCACTCTCTCCACTGGCTTAGATCACCCTTCAGTTTTGCTCCTTATCTCTTTATTAGTTTTTAGCTGCTTAAGGCAATTCAAGTAAGCAATGATAGCTGATATTTATGTAGCACATACTATATGCCAAGTACTTTCTAAGAGCTCTACCACTTGGACATTTAATCCTCAGAACAACTTAATGAGACAAGTAGTATTATCCCCATTTTCAGTTGAGGAAGCCAAGGCACAAAGATCTTAAGGGACTTGCCCCAGGTCAAACATTAATTAGTGACAATATAATTCCAGAACCTGTGCTCTAGGAAAAGCACCTATGCTTTTTCCCTAGGAAAAAAAATATTTTGTCACTCAACTCTGTATCGTGAAACTTGTGTGAGTAAATCATTTTCCTGAGCCAGAAAGTTTGTAAGTCAACGTTGTAGTTCACCAATGCTATTGCTTGGTTACAAACTCCTCAAATTTCCCAGTTTATCCAAAAAAGAGTCTTATTTTTTTTGTAACTCTCAAACAGACTTTTAAGTGCTTGTGTAATTCATTTACTTATGTCATATAGCACTATATGTCTTTATAAAAAGGAGTCTTAACATATAAGTGCTTAACCTTTACTTCTTCATGATGAGCTTTTAAATTGTTATTGTGCTGACATAATTAGGTGTAACGCCTAAAATGCTTTGTGTGTATAGCTATAAAAAGAAAGTAATATGATCTAGGACTGACAGTAAAGCTGTATCTAGGAAAAAATTCTGTGGAAGGTTGAAATTGAATGTGGTAACTGCAATTATCTAAAAGGAAGTCTATTACCTTATGATAAAACTGTCAAAATAATGATTGGGTACTCCCACAAATTGTACAGAAAATCAATAAAACCAATATTACGTCACGGTTTGAGAATTTAGGAATTCCACTTTCTCCTAATTCATGAGAGGATGCTAATATATTTAAGAATGAGATAATTGTAGGGTTTTTTTTTCCTGCTTCATTTTGTAAGTAACTCTTTGCTTGAGAAGCTTGATAAACAACATTCTTGGAAAATATGAATAGTATTTATTCATTAACCAGATAAAAATATACAGACAACATGAGCTACTTTCTTGTGCCTTGCAAGGACATAAAATGCAGCATTTTGAGTAGCTCTTCCTTGTTGATGGCGAATAACTTCTGCTTCATCGAGGGCCTGTGCTTTGACCATTTGGATCATGGTCGGTTGATCTGTGATATCATTGTATACAAGTGAGCTTTTGTATTTTAATGGGGATTACCAAATTATTCTTGCTAAGACTAAATTGTGTATGTAGGTAAATGATTTATCTTCTTCACTGAGCTCCTTTACCTCCAACTTCTCATTTTTGCTTTTGATCTAAAAAGACAGTTTATATAATAATACAGGAATAATTTGGGGTTCCTTCTCTTGGTTCATCCTCTGGTCTCACATCTCTATATATTAGTTGACTTGAATTACATATTTTGTTGGTAGCATACCTACGATTTACTTAGAACTCTAGGATTGAGAGGATATATTAAGGAATTTTATAGATAACACATGAAAAACGTGAATAGAACCTTATTGTTTAAAAAAGTTTTGATAAGTTTTCTTTGATGCATACAATAATGCTTTGACATAGATAAGGCAAATGTTATTTTGTGGTTATATAAATGATAAACAGAAGCTCAAGATAAATGACCAGCCTCACTGTACCCTTAGAAAGGGTAAGAACTGGGACTCGATCTTGGACCACCTACACCTATCTCTTCTTCTGCTTACCCTCATTACGTATCTAAATGCACAAGGGAACAAACAAAAGCAATGAGAAGGGAAGGGACCTAAATCTTCTAATTTCAGAGTCTACTTCTTTCCATTATTTAATGAGTGTGAGTTAACAGCATTGCTTAGATATTTCCCCAAGTGCTTAGCTTCTTTTAATGTGAGAAGACTTGATCTTTCTACTTAAATCTCATCCATTACAATTCGTGTGTATTTCGTCTTACAGACTTGGAATCCCAGTTTGATCTCTTACTAACTATCGCTTTGAGTAGCTTCTTTGGCAGCCATAGTTTGCTCATCTTCAAAATCAGATAGCATCCACCTTTCAGTGTTATACAGATTAAAGATGATTTTGTAAAGTACCTAGCATGGTGCTTGGCACATAATAGGCACTCAAATGATATAACTTTTGTAGCAACAGGCAGTAATATTCTGATAGTTCCTTAAAACATACGAAGGAATTAATTTATCTTTCATCTTCTTTCAGTACTCTTGAAATTTGAATTTTATGTTAATTTCAGAGATTCCGAAACCTCTTGGAATTCTTTTTATGATGCTCTGTATGGGGAGAGATTAATTTTGGTCTTATCAAAACAGCATAGAATGGGAGGATGAACTCAATTTCCTGAATTCTTTTACTAGTTTAATTTAATGTGTTTTTTCTTATAGTAACAAAACAACAGCATGTGTGGCCTACCTATATATATGTACTGTGGAAATTTACAACCCTTTATTCTTGTATATAACTATATCTTATACTTCAGGAATTCTTTTAGCCAGTGCTTTGTCAAAAGCAACAGGAGTTTTTTTATTTTGTTGTTGTTGTTAATGGTAATGGAAGGGTTAAATTTTTCATGAGCTCACATCTCGGGGCAGCAATTCCCCTAGAAATCTATAACTTTTTTTAGTAAAATTTTTATTGGAATAATTTAAATTTACAGAAAAGTTGCCAAGATAGTACGGAGTCCTCCCTGTACCTGCCAGTCAGTTTTAATTACCCCTAATGTTAAAATTTTACATTACTGTGATACGTTGGTTACCAGTAAGAAACCCGTGTCGGTACATTACTGTTAACCAAACTCCAGGCTTTATTTGAATTGCACCACTTTTTCCACTGACAGCCTTTGGCTGGTCCAGTGTCCAGTCAGGATCCCCCATGGCATTTCGTTGTTGTGTTTCCTAAATCCCGTCTGGTGTGTGACAGTTACTCAGTCTTTCCTTATGGGGTTTGAGGAATATCAATCAGGTATTTTATGTAATGGTTCTGTTTTGATTTGTCTGACATTTTCCTTATGATTAGGCTGGGATTATAGAATTTGGAAAAGAATAGCACAGAGGGGAAGTTTCCTTATCATCCTATCCTACCAGGGAGTCCATGATACCAATAAAACTTATCCCTGGTTGTGTTAACCTCAGTCTCTTGGTTAAGGTAATGTTTGCCAGATTTCTCTACTATTAAGTTACTGTTTTTCCCTTTCCAAACTCGCTTCTTTGAAATAAAGTCACTACATTCAAGCTGAAGAGGAAGATTTAACTCCACCTCCTAGAGAGAG
>NW_027397087.1:4106306-4169890 GCF_003265705.2 Callorhinus ursinus
AGAAGTTCACAAGGCCACTGAAATACCCCAAGCTTAGGATACTGCAGCTGTATGTGATAATCTAAACGCGAATGTTCTTTATCATCCCTGGCATAATGGTGCTTAATTTATAGATGTTTTTGGTTCGTGTTCATTTTTATTGGTGACTATTAAAAATTTTTTTCTGCTAAAGTTAGCAAAAAAAAACGTAAGTAAATGGTCCTTTTAATCTACACTTAATTGCCATACTGTAGAAGTAATTTCTTCAGTTCTTAAAAATGTATTAAGTTCCTCATCCCTTTCTTCAGCTTGTTCTGTTGACCACGGCCACTGTAGAAAATTGCCAAGGGTACAAAATGTATATTATCTGCTTTCTTTCGAATACTTTCCAGCACTGGTTTGTCATTTGGGGCGTCCAGAGGTGACGCATACTGAACGAGTGTTGCTGGTAACTTTCCTTTGGAGACTAATTGCACTTCTCCCTCAACACACTTTGTTTCCAGAAGCCCCAAGAGCTTGCAGCATGACTCTTTGTAAACCCTATCTCTCACTTTGGCACAGTATTGTGCTGCCATTGTGCTCAGTGGACTTGCTGAAAGATTAATTACAACTGAAGAAATGTATCTTTTAACTGTCTCATTACATAAAGAATTCATAGTGAAGTTAACGTCCGCATAATTTAATGATATACGGATTTTAATTATATAGTACACTGTTAATTGTACAGCTATTTTTAGATCAGGCTACTAACTTGTTCATTTAAATGAATAGCTCATTTGCTTGAGGGACCAAAATATAGGCTTTCTTGAAAACTCAGAGAATTTCAAGACCTCTGTAAAAATATTCTACCCTGGTAGGATATTTTTATGGTATTTGTCCTTAAAATGAGACTGACTTATGTTTTGCCTTCATTGCTTAGGTTGTCTGACACAGAGAATTTTGACCTGCTTTTTCTGTAATTCATAAAGTATTTGAAAGATAGATCTCTGTGTTGGATAATGGGCAGAAATTGAATAGCCGTGTTTTCCTTGAAAGTTGTTGAGATTTTTCTCAGGAGAATTAGACGAAAGTTATTTCTGAATAGAAGCACTGTCCCTGGCTGTAATTAGTCACATGGGCTTAGTTCCCAGGAAATGTTTCTTTCGCTGTAATGAAAGTGTGTGAATTTTCATATTTTTTAAGTTACCTTAAAATTTCATCTCTGCTTCCCCATCTTCCCCCTCCTAAAATTTAAGAAATCTGAAGTTTAGTTTAGTGTACTGTTCTCATTAGGCTAGGGGCCTGCCAGAAAAGTGCACACATTCATGCCCCGCATACTCTCTCCCTTTCCATGAATCCTTCCAATCCTGGGCAGCACTTCTAATGACTTAGAATTAACTGCTTTCTAATTATGCACCGAGGCAGACACCATGATGTGGTATGGGTCTTTGCCAGCAAATGGAAACACAGGAGATCTAAAAGAGCAGGCTACCAGAGGGAATTGTGAGAGAGGCTTCTTGAAGTCATCAGCTTGCAAAGGAGAGACTTAATCCGTCTCATTGAATAATATAAACTTGGTCATACCAGCTGCCGCTGTGATATCACCTACTGGAGCATCCGTTTTTCTTTCTTTTTATAGTATATAAGATACTTGTGATCTTGCCAGGTTTGGGGCTACCCCAGGAAATTTTGGTAGGTCTTTGCTACATCAGCTTTCTCCCTTGACCTTGAGCTAGTCTTCTTTTTACCTGTGACTCGACTGACATGCTGGGTGCCAGTAAGCTAGGACCAGAGAGCTCAGGTTCGTCTTGAGGACCTATATTTGTTCTACACGGAATACCAAGTATCTTGAAATTTTAATTGCTGATATTTGAATCTGAGGGAGATCTAGGAGGGAGGAGGAGATACCAATGGAAAACTTGAGTTATTCATAGAAGTATGATCCATTAATCTAGAACAGTTCAGTTCACTTTTGAAAATCATAGGAATAATGCCAGAGAAAGACTAGGCTGGCAATTATGATCCCGAACTAGCCAAGTTTATATCACGGTTCTACCAATAACTAGGAGTGGGACTTTGGGGAAATTATTTAAATTCCTCATGCTTTGGGGTGCTTGGGTGGGTCATTCGGTTAAGCGTCTGCCTTTGGCTCAGGTCAGGATCCCAGGGTCCTGGGATCACACCCCAGATCAGGCTCCTTGCTCAGTGGGGAGTCTGCTTCTCCCTCTGCCTCTCCCCCCTCCACTTGTGCTCTCTGTCTCGCTCACTCTCCCTCTCTCTCAAATAAATAAATAAAATCTTTAAATTCCTCATGCCTTAATTTCTTTGTTTCTAAGATGGGGATAGCCACCTTGTAGGTATATTCTGAGAATTCAGTGAGTTAATACATGTGAAGAGTTTAGAATGGTTCCATGGTAAGCACTCAGTAAATGTTAGCTGTTATTCCTTTTTAGAAGTGGAAACTTGCTATAGGGTAGACTGAGTGACCCCACCCCGTCTTCCTGAATACTCAGCTGACTTTGTACAGATGTTAAACTAGTGTTTCTGAAACTTTAGAAATTTGGGTACGTTTACAGTTTTCCCTATCTACCATTGTACCACATGTACTAATAATAAATATACTATTTGTGCTTGAAAATTTTTTAAAGTATCATTTAATTAATTCTATTTTAAAAAGGAAATTATAATTTCACCTTACATTATAAACTAGAATTTCTTGCCATAAAAAGAAAGTACTTATAAAAATAATACATAACTGCTAAAGAAAAAAATGTTTTGTGTGCTCAGAAAGTCACTTCATGTGCCTATGCCCGCGTTAAGCACTCTTTTTAGGAGACGTGGCATTAGATGTTATCAGTATTTAAAGACCCATTGTGTCCTACATCCTCTTAGTCTACATTTTCTGAAAACAATATATATATTTTTAAATTTTTTTTGAAGATGTATTCATCTATAATGAGAAAAGTTCAAATTAAGTCGAATCCATTTGACTACCTACATTAGGGAATATAGGCAGGACTTGGATTTTGACTAGTTTATTGGCAATTCATTCAGCAATTTGTTGAGTAACTATTTTGTGCAGAGCAACCTTGAGGTGATAACAGAAATATGTCTGCTGGTAAGCAGCTTGCCGAATATCCTGACACAAACAGTTCCTTAGTCATGTGAACCATTCTCAAAAGGGGTAATATCGCATTAGCAGACATACAGTATACCTATGGCATTAAAATTTCATGGGGGGAAATTAGGAAAAAATGTCTAAAAAATCTCCTTCGGTGGGCTATGATGAAAGAAAAGGTTAAGCAAGATTTATGTAGACCAAATAAACATAGGACCACTGAAAGCCGAGCTTGAAATCTGAAACCTTCTAGCTTTGGAACTGGTAATATACCTGTAAGAATTATCTCTTATCTTCTTGGGGTAACCACAGGGTGAGCCTAATCCTCCATGGGAAAGCCCCCAGATACTTAAAGATAGCATTGAGGAAATACGACATTGTTTTTTCCATATTGTGCTAAACATTCCTTTTTCCTTCAGGTTTTTTTTTTTTTTTTTTTTTTTTTGAGTAGGTCGTGGTTTCACATCTTGGCATCCTGATCAATCTCCTGTCAACAGATGACAAAGTAATATTTAATCAAGTGCCAAATGACTGGTAGACAATATGAGTTCTCTCCCCAGTATGAGGGAGGGGAGAGCAAATGGATTGGAAACATAAGGGGAAATTCTGCTGGAGGAGATGAGACTTGAACTGAGCTTTGAAGTTTTGGCTGAGGGAAAGTTAAGAAAGAACATTCAAGATTTGGAGGATAGAATTGGGGGTGGCTGGGTAGGAGGGATGGGATTAAGCATATTCCTGGCATTAGCCAGGTGCTTAATAACTATCTGTTGTGTGTATGTTTGTGGAATAAGAGTTGATGGTGTATAGTGGCTCTAGATCTACAAATTGCCTGACATAGTCTGATCGATGTGAATACTCATGCTTTGGAGACCTCTTCCTCTTGTCTTTACATAATACTTTTTTCTTTGATGACTGTAGTTGAAGTTATTTCTTAAACAATTATGTGCTAGTTAGAAAGCAGAATTTAATTTGCCTCTATAAGATTCCCTAATGTTAAAAGATACTGCCTATTTAGATTGTCAGATGGGATCAGACTGCTTTAGAGAGCACTCCTGTGCAGTGGGATAGCTAGTGGGCTGCCTGGAATTTTTGAGAAATAGTTCCAACTGGAAAAGTAAGTAAGCTCCTGTAGGCCACTGGCAATATTGAAAATGTCCGGAAAAGACATTGGCAGGCCAGTTCCCATGGAGATGTAACTTGGGACCTTTCTGACCTTGAGGTCCAAAGGCCTTAAACCAACGTTTGAAGAGAAGATTAAATTCTAGCTGGTATTTTAGGCTTAGCTGTTCTGGAGCTAAGCCTCTGCAGGAGCCACATGAAAAGACAAGACTTTTGGTGTACTTGGGGAGCAACTGCCTTCCCCCACCAGCTGTCAACTGCACAGATTGTTTTTTCTTCTTGGAGGGAGAACTAGGTTCTAACACCACTGTCTCTCTGCATATGTATTTCCTTCCAAATGGTCCATCTCGTCTGTATCCAGTATCGTCCATCTCTTACTGACTGCGTCCTTTTGTCTCTCCTGACTGCTGCCATCCAGTTCACAGGCAGCGCCATGCTGGTTCACCTGTCATGCTTAAACCTATTTGTGACCTTGGGTTAGGGGTCCCAACTAGATATGGTCTAGTGTTCATTTCAGCTCAGGTATAACCTGGTCAAAAGGCACTCTTTGCAGTGGGCAGGATTTCCAGGGACCTTAAGCAGCATAGAGGATTCAGCTGCTTATTTGCTGCAGTTCCTTTCAGCAGTAGCGGGCCACTTGAGCTTACACCAAGGAAAGGAAGAGTTATAAAAATGGGTGTGAGAGTCATTGGGGAGAAAGTCTCCACTTGCTTGATTGCTGGTGCTTGAAATAAGGGAAAAACCCCTTATAAGGTTATAGACAAGATTTAAAATACAACACCCTCCCGCCATGGAGTGATAGCATCGTAAGCTCATACACACACGTGTAAAGGACTTCTCCCAGGTTCTTTCTGGAGAACAGATTGCATGGCGCATTGTACACTGACTGCCACAGAGGGCGTGGCAGGGGAGGCAGGTAGGAAGGGAGAATCTGGCAGTGTCAGATTACCTTCCAACTGTCTCTCCAAGGCTGTGGCCATTACATTGGCAAGAACAGTCCCCCGACTTTATATATATGTGTGTATATATCTCATGAAGTCTTTCTTCTTTTACCCTCTTGACAATAGAAGGTAATAAGTGATGCATGTATGGATAATGCAGTTTCGGGGGGCAGAACAGGTAAGCCACCTGTGCTCTTAAGGACAGCCAGAGCAACAAGGTAACAGCTTCAGCTGCCCAAGTCTGAAACAGCATGTTAAGTGCTCTTCCTGGGTTATTTTATTTTGTCTTCACAACAGCCCTGCAAAGTAAGTACCAGTGTTCTGTTCTGCTCTTTTACAGACAAGGGGACTGAGGGTCACAGACATGAATTAGCTTGTTGAGAGGACAGAGCTAGTGGGTGGAAGCGTCAGGCCTCCAACCAAGTCTGCCTGATTCTAGGCTCAGCTCGTAACCACTGCTCCATGCTGCCTCTCCCTTTGAAAGTATTAGACAGCATAGCTTTCCAAGTTCACCTTTCCTTTAGAAGGCATGTTTTTCCTCTTTTGAGGGAGATGTAAATAAACATGGTCTTGTGTGACATCTAGGTCATAAGGAACTGTAAAGGGCCGCCTGGTTCTTTGGGGTGTTTGCTCTTGGAACCCATTTCAAGGGGAGGTTCACACAGACCTTAGAGAGGCCCACCTGGAAAGGAATCAAGACCCTTCACCCACCATTCCTGTGGAGGTAGAAGCAAGTACAGATTTGCCAGACATGTAAGTGAGTCATGATGAAAGTGAACCCTCCAGCACCCCAGATAATCCACTCCAGGTAATGTCACACAAAGACAAGTCATCTCCATTAACCTAGCCTAAACTACCAAATCATGAGCATGTTAAGAAATTATTGTTTAAGCCTTCCCCCTCCAAAAAAAAAAAAAATGGGTTTATATTTGAGAATTTAATGGAACTTCTACGACAAAGACATAGAAATGATAGAAAAAAGAAAGAAATAAAAATCTTTTAAAATACAAAACCAAGTTCAAACAAAAGGAATTTCATCTCTGGGGGCAAGGAATGAAAAGAGAATGTATATTCAGTTTGGTAAACAGGGACTCTCACTTTGTAGGTCCACAAGAGTTGTTAGCTTTAGATATGGACATGAGGGGTTGGGGCTGGGATTTTTAACTCCCTGAAGGGAGCTGGAAGTGAGCCTCCACATACAGCCTAATCCATGAGAAAAGGACTGAGGAAACTCCACTTGGCCTGGAGAAAGTGGCAAGGAAGTTTGCTTCCTGTATATGGTCTGGAGTTGTGGGGTATTTGGAGAGAGAAATTAGAAATAGGCCAGCACCATTTGTGGATTTGGGTCCAAATTTGCACTCTTGTTATACTGCAGGGAGCCCACGTTAAGAAACTAACAATAAGACTGGTCTCTGAAAAAAAAAAAGTAAACACGAAACTACTCTGTCATGGTTATTTCCACAGTGCAGGTCAAACAATTCTTGCTGAAATTAAGTTCACGGTAAAAATTTACAAACCAAGTGAGAAAACCACCATCAGAGGGAAGATAAGTACATAGGTAGGTAGGCAGATAGAGAAATTGCATACCATGAACTGGAAATGAGGAAATGAATATAATAGAGGTTAAATCTATAAGATGTTTTAAAACATAAAAATTATATAAATGATCTAATAAACTAAAAACTAGGTAAGTGAAAGACTAGAATATAGTATGAAAAAAGAGCAGACAGATCTGAGACAATAAAATTTAGAAATGATATAATTATCATTGAAGTTAAAAGCTCATTAGATGAAGGATGCCTGGGTGCAGTCGGTTGAGTCCGACTCTTGATTTCAGCTCAGGTCATGATCTCTGGGTCCTGGGATTGAACCCTGCTTTGGGCTCCACACTCAGCACAGAGTCGGCTTGAGACCCTCTCTCTTGCTCTCCTTCTGCCCCTTCAGCTCGTGTGTGTGGGTGTGGGTGGGTGGACGCCCTCTCACTCTCTCAAGTAAGTAAATAAAATCTTAAAAAAGAAAAACTCATTAGATGAGTGAAGTGTCAGAAGAATTAGATTAGAACAAAAGTTAGTGAATTTTAGGGTGGCTCTAAGGAAAGCACCTTTATAACACAAGAGATGAATAGAGAGGAAATATAAATACTTTATAGGAGTAGGAGATATAGGGGGTAGTAATAAGGCCTTCTATTAGATGTCTAATATAAGAGTGCCAGAAGAAGAGAATGGGGGCCAAAGCTATAGTGGCTCAAAACTTTGCAAACTGGTTAAAGGCATATATCCTTAGGTTCATCAAACATAGCTAATTCCAAGCAGGCTAAATTAAAAGAGCCATACCCAGGCACCCAGTGATGAAACTGTTGAATATCAAAGAAAAATCTAAAAGGAACCAGAGATAAAAGACAAATTATTTCTATAGGGATTATTATTAGACTGACAGTAGAGTTCTTCGCAATAACAGATGTCAAGAGACAGTGGAATCTTATCTTCAAATGGTTGAAATAAAATGACTCTTAGCTTATAATTCTATACCCAGCTATATTATTCTAAAGTGAGAACTAAGTTATTTTCAGGCAAGACAAGACTAAGAGATTTTACTACTCAGTGGTCCTATCTGAAAGAACTAATACATAGGTGCTTTAATAACAAGGATAATGAATCTAAAAGCGGAGAACAGAATTCAGAAAGCAGTACTGAAGGAGAAAATTGGCAAACATGTTCGTAAATCTAAATAAGTATTGAGCATTTAAAAAAATACAAACTATATTGGAGTACTTGAGAGCAGAACCAGTTGTGTGTGCGTGTATGTATATATGTATATGGAGAGAGAAAGATTTATTATAAGGAATAGGCTCACATGATTATAGAGGTTGAAAGTCCCAAGTGCTACTGTGGGCAAGCTGGAGACCCAGGAGAGCCAGTGATACAGGTCCAATCCTCTTGAGATCCAGGAGGAGCCAATATTTTAGTTTGAGTCCAGAGGATGTCCCAGATTGAAGGCAGTCAGGCAGAGAAACTAGTCTTTTACTCAGTGTTTTATGTTCTAGTCAGACCTTCATCTGACTGAATGAGACCCATCCACATTGGTGAGGGCAGTCTATTTTACTCCAATTCACATGTGAATCTTATCCAGAAACACCCTCACAGACGTATCCAGAATAATGTTTGGTCAAAAGTCTGGGCACCCTGTGGCCCAGTCAAGTTGACATAAAATTAACCATCACAGAAACTAAGAAATTATGTTTACAAACAGGGTGGTTGAACAAAAATTAATAGAATAACATGGAGGCTGATGGGGAAGGGGGCGCTTCCTGATTGGAGTGAGTGAATTCTTAATTCCTTATATAACTGGCCCTAAACCCATGGGTCTAAACTGCATGGGTCCACTTATATGTGGATTTTTCTTATACATACACATACAGTGCAATACTATTTTTATAAACATAGTGCAGTATTTTCTCTTCCTTATGATTTTCTTAATAACATTTTCTTTTCTTTAGCTTTATTGTAAGAATACAGTATGTAATACATATAGCATATAAAATATGTGTTAATCAACTGTTTATGTTATCAGTAAGGCTTTCTGTCAACAGCAGGCTGTTAGTAGTTAAGTTTTAGGAAGTCAAAAGTTATATGTGGGATTGTTGACCACCCAGGGGATTGGTGCCCCTAACCCCATATTATTAAGGGTCAGCCGTCCTCAGAATTACAAAGAAGATATGATTAGATTAGATATGGGTTCAGTTAAATTTAATTAAAAATTAATAAGAATATAGAAGATTTGGGGCACCTGGGTGGCTCAGCTGGTTGAGCATCCAACTCTTGATTTTGGCTCAGGTCATGATCTCAGGGTCATGAGATCAAGCCCTTTGTTGGGCTCCATTCTCAGTTGGGCATCTGCTTGAGATTTTTCCCTCTCCCTGTGCCCCTACCCTCCCTCTCTCTCTCTCTCTCTCACTTTCTTTCTCTCTGTCAAATAAATAAATCTTAAGAAAACAAAGAATATAGAAGATTTTAATAATACAATTAAAAATCTTGGCCTACTAGACATACCTGAACCCCATACCTCAAAAATAGGAGCTTTAGTATTTTTAAGACATGTAAAATATTTATAAAAATTGATTGCATATGAAAACACCAATGGAAGTCAAATAGATACCCTCAAATTAATATAAGCATCACATACTTTGACCAATATGATCAAATTAAAAATTTGAAATAAGTTTTTAAATAATTTATGGATCAAAGATGAAATCATAATGGAAACTATAAAATATTTATAAATAAATGAGAACAACACTTGTGGCATGTAGCTAAAGCAGAATTTAGAGGAAAAATTATAGCCTTAAAAAGTATATGTTGAGAAGAAGAAGAAGATAGCAGGAGGGGAAGAATGAAGGAGGGGAAATCGGAGGGGGAGACGAACCATGAGAGACGATGGACTCTGAAAAACAAACTGAGGGTTCTAGAGGGGAGGGGGGTGGGGGATGGGTTAGCATGGTGATGGGTATTAAAGAGGGCACGTACTGCATGGAGCACTGGGTGTTAGGCGCAAACAATGAATCATGGAACACTACATCAAAAACTAATGATGTAATGTATGGTGATTAACATAACAATAAAAATTTTAAAGAAGAAAAAGTATATGTTGAAATAAGAGATTGAAAATTTAAGTAATAAAGATAGTAAGTTTGTAAAAGAATAATACAACAAATTCAAAGAGAAAAGCCAGAAATGATGACAAAAGGATGAATTAAATGAAATTGGAAGGAATGAAGCAGTAGAGAAAATCAACAAAACCAAAATTTGGTTCCTTCAAAATACTAGTAAAATGAACCAACCTCTAGCAAGACTGATAAATAAAACAGTTTACACAAATTAATATTAGACTATCTAAATTTAATTGAAGATACAGACATTATGTCAAAGTGGCAGGGGCATGGATGTTTATTATTTTAGGCTCTTGAAATATTTCACAGAAAGCAGATCATAATCTTGGGCATTATGCCTTAGTCCAGGCATTGCCTATTGGCTCTCTTCCAAAGCATGCTTCAACAGGGACCAGTTCTCCCCTATCCCTGTGCACACAGCTCCAAATGACTCGTGCACTCCTGCTTTGTACATGCTTGGTAGAAAGCTGACATTCCAGCAGTTGAAGCAGTGACAGAGGTAAACTCTGAAATCAAGAGGATGAATGCCTCTAGCAAAGGTTAGGGAGAACAAGTCTCCTGTCCACATATGGTCAGAAAGATGGATGCAACTTGGGCATAGGTAGTAGCTGGCCGTGGACATGTTGCTTATGAAAGGAACTGGCTTCCTTGAGCCCTTCTTATTCCTAGTCATCCCAAGATTGTCCAACCGCCTTTCCTTACCTGGTTGAATACTCTTCATCCCTTTGGCACTTTTAGCTTCAGAATGTGTGTAAAATTAAGTTTGCACTCTGGCTTGATCTGAGACACAAGCATAATTTTGTGAAGTCCAAGTCCTAAAATCCTCAAACAGAAGGCAGGCACATCCTAGGTCTGTAGCCAAGGCATCAAATCCCTATTTATTATCATTTTCTTGCTCCAAAAAATGGCAGGTTGCAAGAAAGGAAAAGACATTTTGTTGAGTTTAAAATGAATGTGGACTCAATATATAGTTTTTACTTCTCAATTTAAAATGATTGACTTGTTCTCGTAAGCTTTCTCTGATTTGAATAGTGTTCTATTCAGTATGTTCAGACTATTTTTTAAAAAGTGTATTGGCTATGATTCTTAATTCTGATAAGCACAGTGTTCAAAAATTTATATTGTGAGGAAAATTAGGATGTCATTGGTTTCTTTTTTCTATAATATTTCCTTTCCTTCTCTCACAAAATAAGTGACGTCATCTTCTTCTGCTCTAGAGTATTGTCTCTTGTCTATTTTAAAAAGAGCCTTTGGCTGGCGGGCTCCTGGTTGACTCAGTCAGTTGAGCGTCTGCCTTCGGCTCAGGTCATGATCTCAGGGTCCTGGGATCGAGCCCCGCATCGGGCTCTCTGCTCAGTGGGGAGTCTGCTTCTCCCTCTCACTCTCCCTCTGTGCTCTCTCTCTCTCAAATAAATAAAATAAAATCTTTTAAAAAAAAGACTCTTTGATCTATGATTTGCAGTGAGTTATCATATAGTTTGGTTCTTACTATTACTTAAACTTTAACAAAATCAACAACAAAATAGCCATTGTAGCTATTTTCTGTAGAGACTCACACAAAAACCCTTTAAGGAGGTCAGCTCAGATGATAATGTCATTTTCTACAGAAGAAGATAGTGAATCTGAGAGGTGCCATATTCCATAAATTTGCCCTGGTTGCAGAGCTGGTTGCAGATATAGGGCTGGATAGTATTCCTCTCATGATGATGTTCTCCTTGGGATTCCAGATATGTGTTCCACACTTGCAGAACAAACACATAGTTACAAATGGCTAAGTACGTAAATGTGGCTATCCACATGCAGAATAGGAAATAATTAAAATAAGTGTACTGCATTTTTTTCTTTGTGGACTCAGTACTGTGCTTAAGTGAAAAAGATGTAATTTCCAGATTTCTTTGCACGGTATTTACTAACATTTATCATATCTGTCACTGATCTTATGGTACTGAACTTGATAAAGAACATAATAATCTTAAAAACAAAAAAAAACAAAAACAAAAGTCATCTCAACATGAATAATGTTGATCCGTGGTCTCTGTTCATTCTATTAACTAGATAATTATCCAATATGTACTTTAATTTGTGTTTGTGTGGATAAACCCTAAGCCATTTTGCTGAATGTTTGGGAATGATTCCACTGGAGGATTGGAAGAATTGATTCCTAGGCAGCACTAGACTTAGCTTTAGTTTAGAAACTCGCCTTCCTCCCATGCAAAGGAAGAGGAGTTCTGGTCACCTTGGCTTCCACACACCTACAAAAAACAGCAGGGCCAGAATTTCTTGCCTCCGTGTGCTAAGTGTGTGATCTGATATAGCATTCTTCATTAAATGCCTCCCCTAGCCTCTTCTTATAGGTGTTCCTGGGGCGAGGTCTATTTAATTTACAATTGGCTATGAGGAGACATATTTTGGGACAAAAATCCATATATAAATAAATACATATTTTTTTCTTACTTAAGATTCCCTCAATGGTTAATCAATTTTACCTACTTTCCTTATCTGTGAAATGGATGCAGCATTTTATGGCAGTTGATGAGAATTATTTTAGAAAGGTTTAGAATTCAGAGATTCTTTCTTGGCTAAAAGTTATTTTTATTGACATCATTCAAGTCTCTCCTGCCTTCACTAAGCTCTCCAGATACATATGCTTAGTAATAAAATACTTAACCACAAAAGGTAACTATTTCTTTTCTGATTGTTCTTGCTGTGTTTTTTCCCCCAAGCGGGCTTTTCCAAAGCTAATATATCTGCAAAGAGACATATGCTTTAGGTCTGTGCTTGTTAATTTACCTTGGAAAAATTAGGTCATCTTCAAATCTGGCAGTGTGGCTTATAAACTTGGCAAAATGGTCTAATTAAAAGCTTCTCTTAGATTTAAAAAAAGGAAAAAATTATTAGAATCGGTAATGTTTTCATTTTCATGGTTTGTGTACATATAGGTATATGTCACTCATGCTGCACTAAAAGTATGTTGACTGTTAACAGTTCATCTCTTTTCTTCTACAGCCTCCAAGTCTGTTATAAATAGTATGCTACGGGACCCTTCTCAGATTCCAGACGGAGTTCTAGCAAATCAGGTCTATCAGGTATTAATCACAGCTGTCTATTTTCAGTGGCAGTGCTATCTGCCTAGCAGAGTAAAGGATTTTAAACCTCATTTAATTACTGTCATCATAAACTATCACTGAGGTCAGGGTGCACCATAAATGGCAATGCAATATTTGCGAGAAGAGCATTTCACTTTTTAATAGCTTGCTTTTATAGTGAATAAAAAGCATGTGATTTTTGTTTTCTGTGATTAAATCTTAACAGCCTTTGATAGTTTGTTTGTTTTTTTTAAGAAACGTTATTACTGCTTTTAGGATACTAGTTCACGGTAACGGTTTTTGTAGTCACCCCAGACCCCTTCTCTGTTTTGTCCGCAGTGCATCGTGAACGACTGCTGTTATGGACCACTGGTGGACTGCATCAAACAGTATCCTTTCCCATAAAATTTTAGGTGCACAATTGACGAGCTCAGACTCAGTGGAGGAGATGTGTCTAGCTTTAACCTGACATAAAGTTCTGCTTCACGAAACACATTTCATACTCTTCTACTTTACATTCAGTCAGCTGGAGGGTCACTGCAGACCATCCTTTCCTCCAGCTTAAGGAAAATCAGATGGGCCACGGGAGGCTGTCGGTTTGGCAGTTATGTGCACAGGCTTAGCTCAAACTGCTGGGGTTTCAGAGAGTTTAAAGGTACAGAGTCATTGGGCACGTAACTTACTGTCTGGGAGTGTGGCTCACCAATCCAACGAACATTTTAAAAAAATAGAACAAATTTCTATTTAAAATGAGCCAAATTCAGTTGAGTTTCCTAGAATAAATTTTGAGCCTGGAGTTCAAGGATGACGTGATTAAAATGCCGCGCAGACCATCACATCTGAAAGGGCAGTAGATTCTTATTGCTTAAATGCTGATTACAATCTGCACTGCCATTTGCATCCCTAATAAACAACTTTAGAGAAACCAAGCTAATTTTTCCGCCTGGACTGAACTTAAGGCTATGAAAACAGATGTCCAGTCATTCTTCATTAAAGACATTGAGATTACTGGGTGCCTGGGTGGCTCAGTTGGTTAAGCGACTGCCTTCAGCTCAGGTCATGATCCTAGAGTCCCAGGATCGAGTCCCACATCAGGCTCCCTGCTCAGCAGGGAGTCTGCTTCTCCCTCTGACCCTCCCCCTTCTCATGCTCTCTGTCTCATTCTTTCTCTCTCAAATAAATAAAATCTTTAAAAAAAATAAAAATTAAAAAAAAAGACATTGAGATTACTAAAGAGTTAATGCTTACTTCTTGAAATGGGATTTGAGCCGACAGTCACTACTTCATGAAGGGACATATTCTTCATCCATACATTTAGTAGCATTGTGGCAATACTAAGAATTTTGATAATCCTGGGTGGAAAATACTATTTAAAGGGTCAATAACTAGTAATTTTTTAATGAAAATTATATTCCACCTGAGTCCACAAGTCTCGCATTTCTTAATGTTGTAACAGCCTTCCTAATAGAGGTTTTGTGAGTGTGGACAGCACTGTGACCAGTGGAGATTCAGTGCTACCAGTCAGGAAGCTTTCTGTTGAAAGCCTTTTTTGTTGGAAGTCAAGTGTGTGTGTGTGTGTGTGTGTGTGTGTGTGTGTGTGTGTGTGTGTGTGTGTGTGTGTGTCTGTTTATCCCACCTTGTTTTCACAAAGGCTTAGAGTCTGTAAAATTTTTGTAAGGAACCTCACTCATTTTCTTTTTTATCAAGTTAACCTTTGAAAAATAATCTCTTCACAGAGCCCTCTTGTAAGAATATTCACTACCTAAGTTACAGCCCTTTACATATTTATCCTTCAAGTCAGTTCCCCCCAATGTAGTTTAAATTAATAAAATCACAGCACTGTCATAAGCTTGCCTTTTTATTAGACCAAAGTGAAACCATACTTCTATTTTCTGTATAAAATTAATGATAGCGTTAGAAATTGTAGGAGTGCCAACCTCATGTTGCTACAGTGATAAAGTTTAGCACATTTGTATAACAACTAACACCATCTCAGAGTATCTGGGGCGGAATTACATGTTAATTTTAAAGCACATAAAATAGTTAAAAATCAATTTAAAGTTAAGGTTTTAAAAGCATAATGTCTTTTGAAGGATTGCATATTGATTTTAAATATAACTATCTAATTATATATGCATGGACTAAAGTATGAAGTCAACTGCTTTGTAAATGCCAGGAGGCTATTTTTCAGTAATAGTTGAGATGCTTACGGGAAACTAGATTGCTGCATTGCTGGCTAAGAAAATGGCTTGTGAGGTTATTTACAAGTTTTGCCCCATGGTCACTGCCATACATCAATAATAGGTATTATTATAGACAAAGTCTAAGTGTTTTCTTATAGAGCATTATAAATTCTGTTCGGAGTATTTTCTTTACATTTTTGCCATCATTCACTTTCCTTTTTTGGCTGTGTTATTGCTAGTAGAATTTAATGTAGTACATGATTTCAATTGATAAAGTTAATGATGAATGTCTATAAATTGCATTCACTGACTAGATTATAATTTTGCAATTCCATTATGCCTATTGCCAGTAAAATTACTGTTTTTATAAGCTTTGTGTTCTAGACCTTGTATTTTATATATGTTTATATCAAGCAAAGAATAATCAAGAAGTATGTCTTTCCCAAATTTCAAATCGGTGATTGCTTTTACCATGCAAAATAAAACAAGCTGGGGAATTTATGGAGAACTGATTTTATTTTTGCATTGAGGTAGTAGCAGTTTCATATAATGTAAATATACTTGCATAGATGTTTCCTAGACTGATCCACAGGAATTACTTTATTTCACACTGAATAAAAATTAGTAGTTTTCCATGTGAGTGAAAATGCTATTTGTATGTTGTTCTGATAATTTAGTAATGTTTACATTGCTTACTGTCGGTAAATTACATCATTTTGTAAGAAAGTACACATTTAGTAAATAGAATAGGTGCAAAGTCTTTTTACTCCATTATGAAAATGTTACATGTAGACATTTGTGTAAGTAGAATAAAGGGAATTGGTCATTTACAAATAAGATGCCTCAAGAAGCACAGTAGCAAAGAGTATATAAGTTGTCGTGTGCTTTCTTTTTCTTTTGGTGTCTGCGATCTTTTTTCCTGCATAGCCATGTCCATCCACACTTTTGCTGCCCCAAATATAGTCACTGACACAAAAGGTGTGAGAAACCAGCCACCTCAACTTTCCAAAGTGTGACTCCAGGACATGGCTATTACACAAAGACCCACCCAGAGAAGCAAGGAAAGATAATGATGCAGGAAGCTTAAAATGCTGTGGGTTTCATTTCTATACCATCAGTAACCTCAATTTCATGATTCAACTTTTTAGATGTAAATAATTTACAACAATAAAAGTGAGAGCTCATTTATGTGGATTAGAAGTAAATAATTTAGTTCTAACATGTGGGATGCCCCTAATAATGAGAGACTGTAGAGAGATATGCATCAGATGTCTTCAGTGGACTCTGCAAAAGCGTGAAATTTTGTGATTTGAAAACTTTTGTTCCTTTATTGTTTCCAGTTAGAAATTAAATAAGCAAAGCCACGTGCATGGTGGGGGGAGGGGACAACAGAAGGAAAAATTGCAATGGTGAAGACTTGGGGCTCATTTTGTTGGTGGACATGAGTGGCCACGTCTCTCGAATTATGATTTAAATGATATTCACCTGTATGTGTTGATAAAAGGCAGATAATGCTCTAGGAATTTTTTTAAATAATGCGTACATTTTATTTCATTTAAATTGCACTCTTGCAGTGCATGATCAGAATCAGAGAATCTTTGGTAAGCTGAGGAGTGGTACAACCAGGCTGACATTATCCAATGGAGAATTAGATAATACCAAATGCTTTTGACAGAATCAAAGTACCAGAATAGGATAATGCTCCTTTTCAGATGTTGTGCAATCTCATCCTTTTGGAAAATAGAACCAGAATTCCAAGTCCTATTCCTGATTTAATTATTTACCAGCCATGGGACCTTCAGAAAGTTCCTCAGCCTTCTTGAACCTTGCTTTCTGTAATTATAAAAATGGGACTAATAATAGTAGTTATTCATGTGGTGTTGGTGAAGGTTAAATAAGATGATACCCCAAGTGGAAATGCAAATCAAAACTACAATGAGATATCATTTCACATCTGTCAGAATCGCTAAAATCAACAACACAAGAAACAAGTGTTGGCGAGGATATGGAAAAAAAGGAACCCTCTTGCCCTGTTGATGGGAATGCAAATTGGTGCAGCCATGGTGGAAGACAGTATGGAGGTTTAAAAATAGGACTACCCTATGATCCAGTGATCACACTACTGGGCATTTATCCCCAAAATACAAAAACACTAATTCAAAGGGATACATGCACCCCTATGTTTATGTAGCATTATTTACAACAGCCAAGATATGGAAGCAACCCAAGAGTCCATTGATAGCTGGAGGAATAAGACGTGGTGTATGTACACACATACACACACAATGGAATATTGTTCAGCCATAAAAAGAATGAAATCTTGCCATTTACAATGATATGGATGGATCTAGAGAGTATAATGCTAAGTGAAATAAGCCAGTCCAAGACAAGTACCATATTTCATTCATATATGGAATTTAAGAAACAAAAGAGCAACGGAAAAAAAGACAAACCAAGAAACAGACACTTAACTATAGAGAACAAATTGGTGCTTACCAGAAGGGAGGTGGGTGGGAGGATGGATGAAATAGGTGATGGGGATTGTAGCGTGCACTGGTGATGACCACTGGGTGATATATGGAAGTGTTGAATCACTACATTGTACACCTGAAACTAATATAACACTAAGTATTTTAACTATACTGGAATTAATTTTTTTAATTAAAAAAATGATAGGCTGGGACGGTAGCAGAGGAAGTAGTAAAAATTTGGTGAATATTGTATTTAGTTGTAAGTTGACACCAACAGGAGTTGCCGATGTATTGAGAGGAGTGTGGGAGAAAGGTAGGAGCTGAGGACTCCTGCATTCTGGTTTGAACAGCATGGGGTTGTCAGTAACTAAGATGGTAATGAAGCAAATGGCGTATGCATGTGTGAGCAGCTGAACGTAATGAATCTGAAACTGTAACAATAAAATAACCAAAGTTTATTGAGGACTTACCAAAAAAAAAAAAAAAAACGGTGATACCCCAACTGTTTAACACCAAGGCTTTGTGTTACAGTGCTTAAGAAATATTAGCTAGTATCAATTATTTTTACATAATTATTTTAATACTTTTCAAGGAGTTGTATGGAAGTCATACAAAAGGCTTTGTGGACATCGTATTCCAATCCTTTGCTTTGCCACACTTGAACCGTATGACTGTGCAGATTCTTTTCTAAGCTTTGGTTTCCTCATCTATAAGGATGATAATAACTAAGGATGAAATAACATACATAAAGCACTTAACACAGTACCTACCTCATAGTGATCGCTCAAAGAATTTACATGTGCGTGTGCATTTCTGTTTCTATGCATATGATAATATGCGTGCGCTCTCGCACACAAGAGGAAGACTTGAAAAATCCTCTGCACCCACACCCCAACCCCACAGTCCTTTGCAACATGCAATCTTTCCTCCAGGGTGCCTAGAATTCTCAACAAGTTGGCTATTTGGCTTCCCACATCATATAAGATCACCAACCATAGGCTGAAAGTGGGACAGAAGCTAGAAATGCTGGCTCTGGGACAAGTATGGATTCTTAGAAGATTTATGGAACTCTGTAAGACTGGAAACTCCTTTAAGGCAAAGCCTGGTTGGTATTTGCTGCATTTAGTAAGTGCTTAATAAATGTACTAAATTGAATTAAGGGATTTTTAACATAGTACAAAGGATGTTTAAAATGACTCTGTCTCCCCCACATCGGGCTCCCTGCTTAGCAGGGAGTCTGCTTCTCCCTCTGACCCTCTTCACTCTCGTGCTCTCTATCTCTCATTCTCTCTCTCTCAAATAAATAAAATCTTTAAAAAAAATAAAATGACTTTGCCTCCTTTCAAAAGAAGATAAGGTACACATCCATTTACAAATCTTTATTTGCCCAAATGCATATAAACATTACAGAAATAGAAAAATTCCCCTGAATCATTGAAATGAGGACATGTATGTAGAAGTCTCATTCCTCAGAAATGTGGGCTAAAGGTGGAAATAGTTGCTATGATTACTCTATTTTCCATTTCATCTCAAAGTAGAGACCTGGTATTAGCATATTTTTTATTGTGTAATTCCACCTGTGTTACCCTCCTTAACTAAAACTTCTTAGTGCCATTGGTCATGAGCACGAAGTCCTGCTAAGAGACATGCTTCTGGAGAAAAACCTGTCCTTCCTAGGTCAGTATTACTTACATCCTCTCTAGCTTGTAATATCTGCATGAGTGCTTAAATATATATTTTTAAAAATCTTCCACTCGCAGTTATTATGTACTAAAAGAAGAGTGAACAATGATTGATGCTATGCATGTTATCTTTTATTGATTTGGAACTAAGCAGGAACTCAGTTACCTAATCCCTATATATACAGCACATGCACAGGTTTGCAATTAATATTTTATAGAATAAGTGGCTGAAAAAATGCTTTAATATCTGTTGCAGTATTACTTTTGGTGTCATGAGATATTAGCCATAATCTAGGCCTTATGAGACAAAGAAACAAAAGAAATACTGTCTGTAAAATGCTTTATATGTTAAAAAGAATAGTTAGAAAAATTCATGTTGGGTATGTTTGTCTAATATATGGAATCAGAGTGTGCTTTTACTTGAAAGTCAAATATTAAGCTTTTATTTTTATGCGAGATGTTAATTGTCATTATAGATTTAGTGTGATTTTTAAAAATCTCACATGTATACATGGACATGTGTTTTTGTGTGTGTGCCAATGTGGACTCTTGTTATAGATTGTTATTTCTTTCAACATCCAAAGCATTAAAATTAAGCCTTGAAGGGCATACATGTGATAACTGATCACAGAAACCATAAAGCACTCTACAATGAATTAATTCCTCTTCTCAACTGTAGATGTGGTAATTTTAAAGGTTCTGTACCAACCTAAATGTGCATTGTACACATCTGTTATATGCAGATATTTAAGTCTGCATAGTGTGTTTTTTTAGGTTGAAAAATCACAGAATATTGGATTACACAACTTTTGTTCCAAAATGGACAAAGATTTGGCCAAGGAAAGTCCATTGGATGGCCTTACATCAAGCTGGGGAGGGATGTTGAAGACAAGCCTGGAAAAAGTCTGTTTTAAGTCTTAGTATTCAATATTTTTATTAGTGAACTGGAGAATGGAGTTGAGTGTATTATCAGGTTGTTGATAATTTTAAGATGGGAAATCTCATAAGTGTTCTCTAGCAGGGGCTAAAGAAAGTTGATTTAGGAAAATGGTCTCAAATCAGTGAATTAAATTTCAGTATGTAAAAGTAGCAAGTTTTTTCATGTAAGGGAGGAGGAGCAAAAGGCTTACATGTGGTCTAAGCTGAGTTCCAGGTCCTTGACTCCCTTGATTCTAACAGTGTTAGACTGAATTGACCATGCCTAGCAAAGACAATGCAGAAATGTGGCCAGTCATTAGCACTTGCATACAAGTTCAGAAAGGGGACTTACTATTCATGGGTCCCATCTAGTTCTCTCTGCTATCGGGTCTCGAGATAACTATTTTATTAAAGTACACCCAAAGGTGATACTTAACTGATCTCTAAAATAAATGAGTTATAGGATATTTAGCTGATTCCATGTAACCTCAGTACTGTTTTTAAGCATTTCCTTATCAGCATACAAAGAAGTTCATTTATTCTATGCATTTTAAGCATTTTGATGTAGTACTGAATTGTTACAAGTTTATTTACAAGTTAAAGCATGAGAATTCAAAGCCTTGTGTGAAATATTGTTCTGGGTTTTCTTTTACCTTGTATATACCCCTTCACAGTGATTAATTAGGTCTAAAGTACTGTGCCAGGTAAATTTAGATAGATTATTATTTTAAGTCAAGTCCTGAAAAATGTTGGTATATAAATAGGCCACTAATCTGATGTTTTCTTGTTTACATGTATACATCTTGAATTTTGTTGCAGAGCCATTGCAAACGTGTTTTACTTTGATTCTTTTATAAGCAAAAGCAAAACCGATTTCTCCCTTTCTCTCTCTCTCATTCTTTTGGTTTCTAATCTGGCCACTACTTTCAAAAGACAAGGATTCTTATTTTTACATATTAACCCTTCTTAAGAATTATGACTTCCCTGAAAGTCTATCCCATCCTAAATTTTCCACTCATTGTGCTCAATATGTAATTTTATAAAATACATACCTTATAGGACCGTTTTACTAATAGAAGAGAAAAATAAAAATAAATAACCTTTATTTTAACCCTAATAATTTTTGAATTTCCTTGATTCATAACCATATACTGAGCAGTTGTTAGGGCACAAGATTTAACCATGCACTATTGGAAAGAAAAAAAAGAAGAGCCCTTTTCATTGAAGATTTGCATATACTCATGGATTTATCCTATTTATAAATTTATAGGTATATTGTATTCAGAGAAATCAAAGTTGAATAAATGTTTAGTTTTTCCATCTAAAAACATATTTTATTCATACATTTATTCATTTATTCCAGAAATAAGTTACTGAGTTAGGTACTATTTATTAGGAACTAAACATTAAGTCAGATGAAGTTCCTGCTTTTGTGGAATTATGGTCTAGTAGGGAGATAAGCTGTAAACAAATGTACATGCTTAATTTCTAGCAATTTCTCAGAGTTTTTGTAATTCTTTTATTTTTATTCATGCATTCTTTTCAACTAACTCTTGTTGAGCACGTTTTCTACTAGTTAGTGTGAAGATGATGGTAAGCATTTTGTTCCCTCTAGATGCTTACAGTGATGCAAACTATTTCCGTGTCCAACCCAGTAAGAGTACAGTTCCATCTCTAGTGCATCTCTGTAGGTACTCACTTGATGGTCTTGATAATGAAAATAAATACATTCAAGGCTGTTGTCGTGCTACTTCTATTAAACTTTTGAAAGAAAGGTATAGATTATGCTAAAAATCAAGAGCCACCCTTTACATACAAGAAAATGCTACTGGCCCATAAGCTACTTTTCCTGAAGTGGTGATAGAATTTTACTGATTCATCTACTGTCTCCCCAGCACCTTCCTGTCACCATGTGCTTCTAGGCTGGCTAGCTGAGCACATTAGCTTGGTTATCTTACCACTGTGCTAACCAGTCTTTTCTTTCGTTGGTTCAGCAGACAGATATCTTTTAAGTACTTACTTTGGGCAGGCACCATTAGGGATAAAAAAATAAAAGTTGAATTTTTCCTGGAAGGAAAATTTCAGATAAGTTTCAGGTAAGTTCATGTCAGTTCTTTCCAAGGATAGTAATATAGAATTATTGATCAGCATTTAACGTCTGAGAAGATGTGAAGAGCCTGCTGCCCACTCCTAGGCATAGATGCACAAAGAGCCCTTCTTAAGCTTTAAATTGACCAACAAGCATTGTGATCATCCTTATTCCCATTGCTAAGGGTTCATTTCATTTCTAATATCAACAAAATAGAAAAGGTATTTTAACTACTAGTGGAGATGTTTTGATTTTTATCTTTCCGGTGACTAATGAGACCATGTTTTGTTGTCTGCCCCTTACCCCCACCCTCTCCTTCTCAGGAGTAAGGAGGAACTTTGGACAAAAGGGAGGAAAGGGAAATAGTGATAGTAAGAAGATGTTGAGACTGTTTGCACTGTCAGGGTCTATGAAAGAGCTTATCCCACAGGCTGGAGACAAACCGTTCATCCTCCATGGGCTGGCATGTCTACAGGTCAGAGGGACTTTCATTAGTGCCTTCCACAGCCACTGTCTGGTGCAAATTCTTGTTACATTTGGCTTAATAAGGATGGCTCTAGAGATACTGTATTCTTTCCAGTGAATGTTGCCCTGTTACTAGAAGCTAACAATTATTCTGAGTGACTCCTGGGAGGCAGTTGCTTTTTCCCTGCCTCACCCTCCCATGTTTGGTCTTGCCTTATGACAAACCAGCTTATTTTACATGGGTGCTTTTCTAGCATTCATGTATAACTCTGGGGGACTCCAGGAGGGTATAGTCTGTAAAGCCAGGGAGGCTTAGTGAAGGATGTCCCTTGCTGTAACAAATTAGGATCTTTGTTCCTAAGAGTTCATCTGTTCCTGCTGCTTTATTCCCCACCTGAAGCAACAGTGCTCTGTTGAGGGGGTGATTATGATGTGACAAACAGGGGATTATGACTTCAGGTGAAGAACAGGCAGCAGGAACAGATGAGATTTAGAGGGCTAAGGTTGTGTTTATGTGCAGATGTTAGTAGTAGAGAATAAGAAACTAGAAATAAAACATATAATCATATAGGCTAAAAGGAAATGACATGGTTGGGTATTTCAAAAGGTATCAAGTATTTAAATTCCTTTCTCTCTGAAGGTTAAAAATAAGATACAGTTTTCAGAATCATGGGAATGGGATATGGGGAATTGGGTCCTTCTTCCTTCCTGAGGAAATTGTCATGGTGTGGGATCATCTTACTCCCCTCATTGAACACGCTAGTATGTGCTTCTCCCTGGGACCAAGAGAAAAGAACCATGGATGCGTATATGCTGCTAGAAGACAACACAGTCTCTGGAACTTTGACGGCAGGTTACCCTGGGCCCTTCCCTCCTCGTGGCTCTGGTTGGATAACTCATGTCTGCTGATTGTCTGCTTTCCTGGCCACTTGAGATATTGGAACTCCTTTGTGACAAAAATCGAGTCAAACTAAATTATACACATACTCAAGGATGTATATCTGGAAAGTCCAAAGGAGAGAAGTTTGCTTCTGGTGTGTATAGAATCCAGAAGACAAAAACAATGTCATCAGTCTCTCTTTTCTTCCTTTTGTGTTCTGCTTTTTTCCATGTTGGCTTCATTCTTCAGCAATAAAGATGATGCCTGGTAGTTGCTAGTTTGTTTATTCCTTAGGCTTCTTAGTTCCAGAGACAAGTTGGTGATTCTCTTTTGCCCATAATGAATCTGAGGAAGGGCTCTAATCAGCTACAAGTGTCCACCCCTGAGGCTGATGGTGGGGGTCACATTATTGGTCATTCCCCAGAATCATATCATGAGAATAGGATGGCAATGCCAGACAAAATGGGATGCAGGACCAAAAAAAATCAAATATCTCACTCCACAGAAAATTAATTACAGGTTGGAGCTTTAGTCCCCATGACCAAAAGGCATTGGGAATTGTATCTGTTGTGAGATTGGCTTCTAGGGTACATGCACTCACACGCGTGCGTGCGTGTGTGTGTGTGTGTGTGTGTGTGTGTGTGTGTGTGTGTAGACGATCCTTTTTGTGTCTCAGAACTGCTAATACTCCTTTCTTCATTGAGATTGGTTCTGGGACAGATGGATCTGGCCCTGCGAAAGGGTCTGACATCAATGACAACAGCTAAAAAAAAAAAAACTAGAGCAAAAGCTAACATTCAGCCATTCCTCAGAATGTGGTAGTTGGACAATGTTCCATCCAATGAATGTTTAGTGGAAACTGGCCCCAGCCGGTGCCTTTCCAACAACTTGCCCTTTTCACTCTACCATTCTGATGTGTCCCTTCTTTTGTGGCATTGAACCCCAAGAATTTAGAATGTGGTGTAAAATATAGAAGAGTTCTACTTCTGTTGTTGATATTCGTATCTCCTATCTCCACAGCCACCGGTCAGCAGGGACCAGCCTCCTCAGCTCCACTTTGTACTGTCCCAGCTGTGTGACCTCCCGTTTGTTTCCTTTCTTTAGGGCGGTTCAGTTTTCACTAGTATTGTCCCCTGAAGACATAAGCAAAGGACAAGGTCAGAGCAGTCAGTTGTATTCCTTATTAGTAGCTTTGATAAGAGGCTTTGGGGGCAGAGGTTGAGACTAATGGCTATAATGAAATTTTGGGGTTCTCTAAAGATTTATCTGTGCTGTGGGTCTCCCCATTAAATGCATATCTGTTCTGTGTACCTTTGCCCATGGTATGCATATCATAGTAACATCTATTACTGAAACCTTGCTGACTTCTTAAATGGGGTGGAAAAGACTGTGAAACTCACTCTTTGAGAACATAAAAATATGGATACGAAGGTCATAGCTCCAGGTACTGAATGAGACAGTGTTTTGGGAAAAACAAAACAAAACAAAACAGAAAACACAGAAAAACAAAATACTAGAGTAGAAAAGATATCCTGTAGTTTTCATTTGTGTTCATGTATATTTAGTAGAAATGTAATAGGTGTTAAGATTCTTTTTATCATACAATGTATTTTAACCTAGCATTTTAGAAACCTTTTGACAAAGTCATAGATAAAAGGCCATGTCAGAATGTTACTTTTCGTTTTCAGATGTCATGAACTGGAATTTTGCATAATTTTCCTGGGAAAAACTGTATTTCTTAAAAATTTAAAGCCTTTAATAAAACAAAAGGAAACCTCAAACTTTTCCTTGGTAGTCCTCATGCCCTTCTATGATTCTTAAGTATATGTTAACTAGTTTCAGATGTGTTTTGTTCTCTGACTCAAAATCAGCCCTTTATTTTAGAAAAAGAAATTGTGTAATTAGTACTTAATTGCTTTGGATATTTTGGGGCATTTAGAGGCGAGGGTAATTAAAAGTCCAGAGAAATTAAACTTTCACAGTGTTCTTTACGTGTGTGTAATTCCTTTTTAAAATCCCCTCCAAAGGCAGGCCTGGCAACTTAAAAATAAATGAAGACTTGGGTTGCTTTTAAAAATTTAACATCAGTTTTATCTGTGGATGCAGTTTCATTGATTTTTTTTTTAACTTCAGTTGGAGAGAGGGCCATTGTAATGCTAGAAATCAAGAGATTATCTAGTTCATGTCCTCTTTAGGCACACGTCACCTGAATAATATTGGACAGATAACCATCACCCCTCTTATGCTTCAAGATCCTCTAGGAGGAGAATAAGAATTTTTTCGCTACTTTATAAATGTCACGCGTGATCAAATTTAAATATTTGCCATAATTAAAAGTGGTATGTGGTCTGTTGGGACGCACTAGAATGTGGTTGATGTAGGCTCTTGTCTGTATCTTTAGCTATCCGAGAAGCCTAGGTCATGGTGAGTCACCTCACTCCTCTGGGCCACTTACGTGTAAGTTGGAATATTGGACTAGCGATCTCTAAGACTTTACAAGTTGAGAAATACTGTGTTTCATGAGTCACACACATTATCTAAAAATCGCACATTTTTGTGGATCTCGAGGCTAAGGGGTCTGCTTTTAAGCAAGAATATTCTGTTAATTTGGATAATGAACACTTGAACTGTGACATCAACAAGCTTAGTAGTTATGAAATATATTGGGTGTTTTTAACGTACACCTTAAATATGACCTTACTTCATATTTGCCATATTCACAGAGTAAGATGGTTATACAGGATTGGAGATTGAGTTCATATTGATCCCCAAGATTTTGGGAAGTTATACTAAAAGCGCTATTCTAAAACATTACTATTACTCTTTTTTTGTCCTTTCTAGCTAATATTCTTCTTCTTTTTTTCCTTAATTCTGATCCTTTTTTTTTTTTTTCTTAAAGAAAACATTAGGTTATTGAAACATCCAGTTTTCTACTTGGGAAGTTCAAAGAATCCTAAGTAACCATTTGGCTCCAATATGTACAAAGAGCTATAAAAACCTCAATGAAATGTATAATTCTCAAGGAAAATATAAATTGCAAAACTGACTGTTAGAAGAGACAAAAATCTAAACAGATTGGTAGCCATCAAAGAAATGGGAAAAGTAACCAAAGAGCTGCCCCACCAAAGTAGCGTTAGGCCCAGACTGTTGTTTGTGAGGAATTCTGCCCATACTTTAAGGAATGGATAATACCAATGTTATTTAATATATTGCAGATCAAAGAAAAAAAGTAGGAAAACTTCCCGTGAGTATTAAGGAAAGGGATGCAGTTCCTTCTTGGATGATTGAGATGAACCTCAGAGCAAACAGTTGGAACCAAGGATGAAAGATAGCAGTAAAAGATATCAAATAAAACCTTGAACTTTGGGCCACATTTGTTGTCCCTGTGCCTTGTTGATTAATGAGAAGTTAAATCAGGAAAGAAAATTATTAAGTCAGTCTAGGTAGGCTTTGTAGAAGGCATGGGTATCCTTTAAAATGCAGTTGTATTTTATTCAGTTAGCCATCTGAGCATTAAATACAAAGCATACGTTGGTGGTAAGAGGGGGGCAATGAATAGGTTTTAAAAAAAAGAAAAGAAAACATTAACTGTCTTCAGAGCAGATGCCTTGCACCCAGTATGTGGGAAACAGGGAGTAAGCACAGTAAGACAAGGGAATGGAGACAGAATGAACAGAAAGGAAGTAGTGTGGCCTGGTGACTGAGCCATAACCTCTAGATCATGGAGTTGGAACCCCAATAAGATGGTCGACCCAATTTTATATCCATACCCAGTGGTTTAGATAATGATGTTGTGGTAAGGAATCTTTCAAGGTCTGGGGGCCAGGAAAGGAGCATAATACATGGGCCAGGAAATCAGACCAGATGGATGGGGCTGAGCTTAAAAATACCCAGTGGGATGATCCATGATAGAAACTTCTCCTGGGGCCTAAACCAGGTGAGCAGGGTCCCCTGCTCATAATGCTACTCCCTATACTTGTGCTGTCATTTCCTCTAAACTTTGCCCACATTGTTCCCTCCTTCTCTTTTAGGAAATCTAGGATGAAAGTAACAGTGTGAAAGTTGAAACAGGGATGGCAAGGCAGTGAGAGTTTAGTAAATAAAAGAATGGGGAAGAGACCCACTACATAACATGGTACTTCAAATGTGTGGATTAACCTCTTAAATTTGTTTTTAAAAAAAATGTGATGTCACTAGTGGTGACACAGACTTCTAGAAGCTGTCCTTTGGGTACAGTTACTATTGGACCAACTTCAAACTGAGAGGGAGAGAGGAAGGGAGGGAGGGAGGGAGAGAGGGTGGAGTGAGAAAGTACATTGTTATGCTTGGGAAGTTCTCCACTGAAAGGTGGAAAGATTCCCCAGCCTCACCTGATGCTTTCTGCCCGAGTTTTGTTTTGTTTTCACATTAAGTGACAAAATTTAAGTTGTAGGTATTGTGTTGGTAATTTTGGTGCTGTGAACAGGAGTGTAACATCTGCTTTTAAAGGGGTTTTAGTATGTGCATTTGGATAGCTTGGTGACCTTTGAAATTTTGTTTTGAGCTGGGTCAGAAACATAATCATTTTTCTTTCTGAAACAGATTCGAACATCTGCAAAGGTTGATCAAGCTAGGATAGTTTTAGTAAATTATTAGTCTCTGTTTTTTAATGTCAACCCAGCTTTTAAAACTGTTGATCAGCTACGGGAAACATCAGCTCAAGGCGCTTGAGTTGCTTCTAATAAATGTCTTTTCCATTAAATATTCTCATTGTGGCCAATGTATTGAGAGGATAGAAATTTGTTCCAGTCTTGTTCATCTGCAGTCCAGTTTTCCAAATTCTTCTTGTTTTTAAAGTAAAATTACTTAAATTTGTATTTCCTTATCTCAATAGTTCAAATTTTTTATATTTCAAGGAGGGGAGATTGTTCTGAATTCTGGCATCAATCCTCCAAAGTCTGGATAAAGGACATCCACTTCTAACAAAATTTCACTTAAATATCTAGTTTAAATATGTCTTGTCATTAAAAGGTTATTTACGTTTAAAATGCTGACCTTTCAAGATGTACACAAGAGTGTTCTAAAACAGAGTTTCTGAACATTGGCCATGAAACCACTGTCTTGGGCTGACAAATGGATTGGAAATAAGCTACCCAACACTGGGAATGGGCCATTAATTTTAATCAAAGGTGATGCAGGAAGGCGAATGGGATGCATGACAATGTCAACAGCCCAGTAGGTGTTAAGAGACCACACAGCCTTCCTTGTTACTTGGTTGGGCCATTAGTTGAGGTTGGGTGAAGACAGAAAGCCATGTCTGGAATTGAATGACCAGGTCACTCCAAAATCTAATGGAGAACTCCTCATTTCAGAAATCACACTGTAATGCCATTAGAAGTCAAGGACAGCATTTAGAAAATATTGGAAGATTTTTTTTTTTAAACCAAGCATCCTTGCTAGTTTTTTCCAACTTTGTCAAGCTCCCTGTTTCCTGCCTCCTTTCCTTCTGAATGGATCATTGATATTTACAGAGGATCAGGAAATCGAACAGACTTAGAAAAAAATCTCAAAGCCTGTTTGCTTTTCAGAATTACATATTGTTAGTTGTAAAACTCTGGTAAATGCCAGAAACAATAGCATACCAAAGGAATTAAGCAGGGCAATTAATTCTCTGTAGTGATCTCGTTGTCCTTGTCCCTTTCTGTGTTCTTGTGTATAGGAATAGTTTTACTAATTGAAACTAAACTTTCTTAATTGCTTTAATGAAAACATTTGTTTTACAATTATACAGGCCACCGTGCTTGTGCCTCACTGTAAATTGTCAATATTGCCTGATAACATTAGTGATATTCACAGTGGTGAAAGCCTTTTCTTTTAATCAGTAAGTATATTTCGTTATTTTGAGTATTTTCAATTACAAAAAGGTAGCTTATGACAGCTTGAATTAATGATATTTATAATAAAGACATAAAAATGCAGAAGGGACAAAGAGGCATTTTTATATCTATGCTTCAGGTTTGTTAAGAAAGTTCATTTATTCTGACACAGCCTTGCATGCATAAGAAAGATATGTATGACTGCATTAGCAATTTTTACACATTTTTAGGAAAGAAAAGCAATTATATTGCTGTCTTGTTAATGGAACACTGTTATAAGTAATAGTATTTGTTCTTTCTGTAGATGAAGATCAGCTCCGTGCAAAGGGTTATGACAAAACACCAGACTTTATTTTACAAGTTCCAGTTGGTAAGTCCTTAAACTCTCTTATGCGTTTGTTTATAGTGAAAGGGGATGTGTTTTCTCCATAGATTTATTTTTTTTACTTTTTGTTAATATTAGCAAATGTTACCAGAGTAGATTAGCTTTAAATGGGTGAAATTGTTGGAAAAGATTATTTTAGAAGAGCAGAAAATAATTGGTTTGGAGGAAATCTCTGCCTTAAAAATGTTTACATATATTTAAGCAATAAACATGTCTTCTGAAAGCATTTTGGGTGCCATTTTCAGGTCATTTCTCTAAATTCTGAATTTTTAAACATGATTCCTTTGAAAAGCCAAACTGGCTCACTTGGGTTTGCTTTCACAGTACTTGTCCACTTACAGAGGCAGTGTCAGAATAGGAGGGGGACTTTTGAAAATGATGATGAAAATGAAGGGGATGTGATTATAGCATAAATGGTCTTTGTAAGGAATATGTACGATGCCTTGTTTTATAATTACTTCCGTTGATGACAGCAAGGGCCGAGCCTCTGCTCACTAATGTGAAGCACAGAGAGGCCTAGGCAGAGTTCAGTATTTCCAATCTTCCCTTTTCTTTGCTCTGTATTAGTAATGCTTTGTCCCTTAGCTGTAGAAGGGCACATAATTCACTGGATTGAAAGCAAAGCCTCATTTGGTGATGAATGTAGCCACCATGCCTACCTGCATGACCAGTTCTGGAGCTACTGGAATAGGTAAGGTCCCATTATTTTTCTCTTAAGATAAACGATACTCGGCTGAAATCTCATTAGAAAAAATATTTTGTTTAGCTGGTAAAAATGCTAGTAGCCTTTGTTTCTGGTAAATACAGAGACTTGATTAATGTATTCATTTCAGATAATTTAAACTTCTCTGCTTTCATAATGTTGCTTCATTTTTTAAAACTAACAGTCTCTGCATAAGGTCAAAATTAGTATATACTCCCCATTTTCCGTTTTACAGCAATAATATTGGTAGCACTTAAAATAGGAATAATAAGGCAGGGTGCCTATTGACACTAACTTTTTATCCTTTGGATGTAAAATTTAGCTTACTCTCAGACCTTTAAAAATATCATATCCTCAGCTCTCTGAGGAAAGTATCCAAGTGATATCAAAGTTCAAAACGATTTGCCTTCCAACAGAAAAACAGTTTACCTACCAACTTCAATCAACAGTCCTGACCGAAGGCGTGGAAATCTCATCAATTAAGGGAAAGGGTTGGAGGGGAGGATGCTTTATTATCAAATTCCTGGGCCTGGGCCTTCATATTCTCTCAGCTAATCCTCACAAGGAAGTTACTTTTCCCCCCATTTTACAGATAACGGAGTCTCAGAGAGAAAATAATAATGCCATACAGTTGGTCGTCATGCATTTCTCTTTCTCGCTCCCAAACCCGTGCCCTTTCCAGTACATCTCTGTTGTCATTTATAGTACAACTGTTGAAATTTTGTCTTTTACTATTATTGAAGTGCCACATTTTCACACCGCGCATTTTTTCCCCTTAGAATAGGAGGTAGGGCAAGGGGTAACCTTTCTAGATTAACTGTGTTCCTCAGTCACTGGCCAACAGTAAGAATACAATAATAAGATGACATGGGCCCAGATCATTAAGGAATGAGACAGTAGCATCTGTGCACAATAGTCTCATCCTGGGGAAAAACAAAACAAAACAAAAAAACAGTGACAGGCTACAGAATTTGGTATTATATTGTTACTCAGCTTTACAAAAGGCCAGCAGACCTCGTCCGTAGCAGCTGTGCTAAACTAAGCCCACTTTTTGCCATGGTAACAATGATCATGACAAAATGCTGAATGTAATGGCTCTCTTGATTTTCTTGTGTAATTGTGCGTAGCATCCGAGCTTTACTTTACAGGGATGGAGGAGAAAAGTGCAAAATGTTTTAGAAATCAATGCTGCTTCAGCATTCCCTATCTTTTACTCAGCCATTATTCAAATTAGCAGTAATGTGGCAAATTGAATTTTAGATTTTTAGCAATTTTTTGAGTTTGAAATAGTAAAGAAAGCATCATCTTTGGTAGTATAGGGAAAGCAATGACAAGAAAATCAAATTGTGTAAGTTTAGGTTGCTAAAGCATTTTTAACTCCACCAGAAAACAAAACCATTATGCACTGAGACGGTGCCCCCACTTTGGTACTGGTCAAGTCTTTTATGTGGAACAATTACAAATTGAATTCCAAAGAGTAGCGCTTACTTGAAAATCCCGTATTTTTTTCCTAAAACAAGTGACCTGTTTATTGAGTGCCTACTATGTGCCTAACACTCACTATTTTAGAGGTTGAATAAATACTCTGGTCAGTAATCGGACCCCCATGCATTATTGACCCAGCTGGAGGGGATCTGAGCTATGGATAATCTAATACGGTTTCCTTTGGACTGGAATTTAGATTATTTTGTTGTGTGCTACTTTTTCTGTTCTCATGATGTTTTACTTACATGGCTATTGGTTTACATTCCCTAAACATGTTCTTTGAATATGTACCAGCTCTTGGGCATGATTCATTCAGGGCATATTACGCGATAAGGGAAAGTCAGCCTTGATTTTGAATGTTCCAGATCATCCAAGGAGGAAATACTCTACACAGAATTCAGTAGTTTTACCAGATGTCTGCAGAGAGGCCAAGAAATGGAAGTAGTGGTAATATTCAAAATGGAACATAGAAGCATTTACTTGGATATATAATTTTGATTATAACAGTGATACGGACTTACCAGTGATAGGACCAAAATAGGATTTTGACAGGAGAACTTAGCCTATTTATGAAAATACGGTATCCTACTCTTCATATTTTGCCTCAACACAACTCACATAGTAGTTGCTGAAATTGTTGAGAGTGGAGGAAATCATCTCTCCCACCTGTAGGTAGCCTTTCAAGGAGGCTATTGACTGGTTGGCATTTGGGCTAATTGCTTTATTTGTGTGATGAGCCTCTAGTTAACATAAACACTGTTATCAAATTGTCACACTATTTTTAGATTAAATGTTGGATTTTACAATAAGACTGTTCAGTGAATACTTGTAGAATCATGACCTTGTATAAACCCATTATCTCACATAAATAACTACAGAGCCCTTAATTTTTAGTTTAATGTTTCCACAAGAGTTTTCTTTTTTTGTGCAAGTGGATATTCTTATTCATCCTTTCAGCAACTTTGACAAAGTTGATAATACCGTACCTCTTTATTAAAACATCTTTTCTTGACTTCCGAGAGCTACTCTTCTGGGTTGCTTCCTGCCATCCCAGCAGCATACTCAGTTTGCTTTGCTGGCTTTTCCTCCTCCCAGCCCTCCACTGGAGCTGGGCCCTGGAACTCAGTGCTCAGCACTCTGCCCTTTGCTATCTACATTCACTTCTGGGGTTCTCTCTTGGAGCTTTCATCGGAGACTATGGTTTTATATACCGTATCTGTAACAGTATCTCCTAATTCTTGCTGCCAGTCCTAATATTTCCGCTGAGTACAAATTTGTTTGTTTATCCAACTGTCCACTCAGTATCTCCTCTTGGCTATCCAGTAGGAATCTGAGACCTAACATGTCTAACATTAAACCCTCGATTTTCCTCCCCAGGCTTGTGGCTCCCCCGATTCGTCCCACGCTCAACTAATGGTGTCACAATTTGCCCAAATACCCAAGCCAAAAACCCAGCCCATCACCAGCCTACCAGAAAATCCTTTCGGCTCCATCTTCATCACATCTCAAACCATGCCTCAGGATCACCTTCTTACCTGGCATCACCTCACTATCTGTCATCATCTCTCGAACTGTTGCTGTAGCTTCCGAACTGGTCTCCAGACCTTAACCTTTACACTCCTGTGGTCCGTTTTTCATACCCTGGCCGGAGCGACTCTGGGAAAATACAAATCAGATTGTATCGCTTCCTGCTCAAAACTCCTCAGTGGCTTCCCATCACATTTCAAATAAAATCCCAACTCTTTCACATGACATTCAGAGCCCTGCATGATCTGGCTCTCTACCATCCCCGGTTATTTGCACACCTGCCTCTCTCTCTTTCTCTCTCTCTGTACCCAACTAAGGCTCCCTCCCTCTCTTATACCTCTGCAGTCGCACTGGCTTTCTGGGCCTTCCTAAAATCTACACTGCGTATTTCTACTTCAGAACTCTTACTCTGGCTAATTCTTCTGCTTGGAGTTTTCTTCCCATTTGGATCTCCACATGGTGAGCTCCTCACATCATTCAGGTGTCTGCTCCAATTCCCCTCCTCAGGGATACTTTCCATGAGCACTCAATCTAAATGACCTCACCCCAGTCATCTCTCCCTCCTCACTTGGTTGGACTTTTCTTCATAATATTTATCCCTATCTGAGTGAAAAAAATAACATTTATATAAGCATCAATTTGTTTGAATACGAGCCTTTATTCAAGAGCTTTACCTTTTATATTGCTGTTGTTAATTACTGTATGTAGTGTGCCCTTCATTCCTTTGTAATCAAAGCTTCAAGAATTTTCCCTGGCTTAATTAACATCAGAAAAATTGAAATTTTGCAATGCCATCACCTTCCCTAAAGTCAAAGACATTGAGTACCGAAAATAAGCTGCCTTTCCTGTGAGCAGGCCTCTGTCCCGGGTATGAACTTTGATCAAGTAGCTCCTCAAAACTCTACAGTCTCTACTTCCGTGGAGTTAAAGGAAATAAAGAGTACCTCTGAGAAGCAGCATTTGGACCATAATATAGCCCCAGATTATATAAGGCTATATATATGATTGTAAAGAAAATACATACACATTTACATATATATGTATTTATATATCCCATATACATAGCTCTATGAATACAAATTGTATAAAAACCATATTTCCTTGTGCAATTAACACCCCAGAAGCCTTCTCATTCTACTTCTGTAATCAAAAACTGAGTTCTTCCACAATTTGACCTATATTACTAAGTATATTTTCACATCTGATGGTGACAGTTAAAAAAAAAAAAAGCAATTCTATAATCTGAAGCCAAATTACATACATGGGTTCTGTACATACATGTGGCCTTTCAGAGAAGTAGGAACAGACACCCTGTGCTCACTTTCAGTGCTTGGAGATAAGACGTAGGTCCATCTGAAGGAAAATATTAAGCGACCCTAAAGAGCAAAGCCTCACAAGCCGCGAGGCAGCACGTGCACTGTGCCCGACATCTACCAATCAAGAACGTGGAAATCTCAGCTGCAGGTTCAGCCTTGCCACCTACCATTCTGGGCGCACACTGGCCCCCATGAGAAACCGAAGGGCACTTTGTAGATACACCTCTTCATTTCTCTCAGAGAGGATTGACACTGGCTGACTGGCAAGCACCAGGCCGAGTTTTGTTTCAACATGCTTTCCCAGCTTAGAGATCCTTGAAACGATGGAGGGAATCTCTCCTGCTCTTGGGTTTGAATCCAGGCCATGCCACTTTCCAGTCCTGTAACTAGGAACAACTTGCTTAACCTCCCTGGTCTTCGTTTTCTCCTATAAAATAGTGTCAGTAATACCTTCTTGACCACGTGGTCATGAAGATCGGTTATTTAATAGGCGTAGAGCACTTCAGAAGCGCGTGGCAGTCGACAACAGATATTAATTCCCGTGCGTCTCTCTCTCTCCTGCATATCCCTGTCTGGTAGAATTTAGAAGTCTTCTGAGTTGACATTTTTATTTACCTTCTTTGCCAGACAAACTCCTCCTGGACTACTCAGCTTGGCTGACATCTCTTTGGGAAACCTTCCTGCATTCCAAGCTTGCGTTCGATACCCGCTGCCGTATTCTGCTAATAATTTCATAGCATGTGTTGAATGTTGTAATTTCTTGTTTACTTGTCACCTTCCTCCAGTTAACATTGAGTTTCATCTTCTCTGTATGTTTTATCTGTCATCAAATGCTGGAAAGCTGGTAGAATACCTGGCTGGTGGAGGTGCCAGTAGGTGATCAGGTCTAAGGACATGGAGTGTGGCCTAGAAAGGGATTGGGGGGATATACAGCAAGTGGGGTTATCCCCTTGGTCCTGCCGAATCCTCACTCCATGGGTTAGGATACAACCAGAGGGGTCCAGAGCAGAATCCTCTCAAGTTTTGGGCCAGGCCATGGACCTCTCTTGAATGGTTCTAAATAACAGTACCAAAGGAAGCAAATACATGTATCTTCCAAAGTCATTTTTTTTGTACTGGTGTTAGGATGTGAGGGGAAATGAGCACCAGAGGAAATATGGTCTTAATCACATTTATGTATCACTGAAAAGATTAAGAGCTGACTTCCAAATGTCAGAATTTTGAAACTTTGGCTCCAGAGAGTCTACTCTCCAGAGGCAATGCTAAGCTAATACCTTCTGCCACAAGAACTGATTTGACTTTAGTTCTTACCTCTAAGTATATTTTAAAGATTGGTTATTTACTCAGTGGTGTAGCAATTGCTTTCTCTGGTCTGTGCTGCCTTGAGAGGTGAGGCACTTAGAATGGGGCTGCCTAGCAGTGAGAGTTAAGGAAGGCATTTTTTCAGAGGATGGCCAAAGTTTTTCCTGTATTAAGATACTTCCAGGAAGCCTGCAATTAGCCAAATCACAGATTTCCAGTTATTTCAGTCCTGTTAAAAACAAGGCTGATCACATCTGTCTTAAGTTGGACTATGTGCCTCAGCAATAGAAGCTCTTGCAAACCTTCAATTACAACAGCCTCAGAAGGCACTGCTCCAGTATACTAACAAGTAGTCATCAGCAACAACAAGAGACAGATTGACTAATAATTAGCAAATGCACTGGAGAGGGCTTCTCTAAAGGTAAAATATAATCATTTGCTTTTCCATCTCTTATAGTGGAGGTGGTTGTGAGATCCTGATGTTCCGTTGTTCCAGACAAATCCTTGACACTGTTATTAGCTGGAGCAACCTCAAAATATTTGAAAAGGATGAAAGAAGTGTCTGCTGTGTATGTAGTACTTTTATAAGAATGATTTCTCATAACATTTCTTTCTGCATTTGGAATGTGAAATGCAAGAATTTTCCCCACCAAGGAATTCATATTGTCTGCTGTTGGTGTTTTCAGTGTTGACTTTAAATCCAAAACTGAATAAGGGATAAAAAAGGTTCCTTAGGCTTTTAAAGTGATATTTGCAATAAAGAGACAGTTGTTAAATAACTGGAATGGGTCCAAGGACTAAAGAGAAAGAAAATAGACATATAAGGAAATATTAATGAATTGTAGTTTCTCAGAAAGATATCTGTCTGATTACTGTCTTCAAGCATGCACAAGATTTGGGGGAGTGGGGTTTTGGAATAGAGAGAGCATATTGATCAGTTTTCCAGAATCAGGGACCAAAGAATTGTTGAAAAGATGACTCTTCTGCTGACCCACTGTGATAGAATGCCTCAGAAAAGTTACCCCACACCAAACCAACAAGCAAATGATTGGGCGGTCATTCTAAAGATGGAAACACAACCATTATGACCATCCAGAGAGAGTGAGGGAAGAATAATAGAGATTCTGCCAATAGGAAGTGACCCAGGAGCATGGATAGAGTCAGGAGCCCAAGAATACAGAATCCATTTCTGAGACTCATTCTAGAATATTGGAGATCAGGTTGAAACTGATGCTAAAATGGCTTGGGGATGTAGGTCAGTGATTCTCCAACTTCACCATGTATTGAAATCACATAAGCAGCATTTTAAAAATACTGATGTGGGTCTTATCCCTGGAGAACTGATTTAATTGATGTTGCGTAGAGCCTGGACCTTGGGAGTTTTTCTTTTCTTTTGAAAACTTTAGGTGATCATGCCATTCTACATGCAGCACTGACATCAACTTCTTCTTTACCTAGCCTTGGCTAAGTATTTGCCAAACAGCCCTTGCATTTGTAGCCTTTCTGCTTTCAGAGTATTGATGAGAAAAATAAAGCCTTATTAAGGAACAAAGGTTCAGTTCAGCAAACACTTTCACAGGTACTGTGTCAGTCATAGAGACCCAACCTCTGTTTTGGGGGTGCTGATAGTAAGGCCTGAGGCTGTAAACTGCAGGAATGGGACCTGAACCCAGATCTTCTTCTGAATTCACACCTGTACGCTTTCTGCCCACCAGGCAGTTTCATGTCAGCCATGGTGAGAAATCTCTTTTAAGCGGCTACTTTACTTAGTCAGTTAATGGGTTCGCTGAGCTGATCTAAAAAGCTCTCCAGCATATGTGGTTTAGATATTTACCTCCATAAGGTTAGTGAAGAATGGGCCAGGTGTTCTCTGTTACTTTCTCAAGAGCCCTTATTCTATATTCAAAATATGTATCTGTAGGTTTATTATAAAAGCCTGTCATATATACCAGTACACCCAGAATATAATAACCCCTAAATTGTTGGATTTGAAATCCAAAGAATTAAGAGAAGTCTTTTGTATATGGTTCACATTCACAAATTCTGACTGAACTATCTGAAGACTAGTCTGAATTCAGAAGAGAAGTGAACTGTGGAACATTTGTTAAGAAATGTTTTTATTTTAAATGGAGTTCATTTTTTTTTTCTGAATTGCCGTTGGTTGCTCATAAAAAACAAGTCTGTTTTAATAAATAAGAATAGTTTTAAAAATAGCTTTATTGAGGTATAATTAACATTATAAACTGCATATATTTAAAGTATACAATTTGACAAGTTTTGACACATTTATGTAAACACAAAATTATCACCTCAGTAGAGATATTGCACATCCATACCTACCACCCCAAAAGTTCTTGTGCTTCCTTAGAATCCTTCTTCTCAATCTCTTCACTTCTCTCTGCACCCAGGCAACCACTAATCTGCTTTCTTCACTATAGATTCAGTTTGCATTTTCTAGTATTTTCTGTAAATGGCATCATACAGTATGTACTTTGGCTTTTTTTTTTTTTTTTTGGTTTGGTTTGGTTTTACTGAGAAGTATTCACTTGCATAGCTATACCATTATTTATCTGTTCACCTATTAATTGACGTTTAGGTTGTTTCTAGTTCTTGCTATTAGTAATAAAACTCCTTTGAAGAGTCATGAAAAAATGTTTGTATGGTTTCATTTCTCTTAGCCAAATACTTCGAAATGAAATAGTTGGGACATACAGTAAGTATATGTTTACCTTTTTGCAAAATGATTTAACTGTTTTCCAAAGTGGTTGTACCATTTTACATTCCCACCAGCAGTTTATGATAGTTTCAGGTGTTCCTCAGCTTCCCCACCACTTGGTATGTTCCGTCTTTTTAACTTTAGGCTATCTAAGAGTTATGTAGTAGTGCCTCAGTGTGATTTTAATTTGCATTTCTATAATGACAAGTGACATTGAGAATCTTTTTACATGCTTATTTGCTACCTGTCTTCTTTGGGGAAGTGTCTGTTCAAGTCTTTGGCTCATTTTTTGAGTTCTTTTTTTTTTTTTTTTTTTTTTATTTGACAGTGAGAGAAACAGCGGAACACGAGCAGGGGGAGTGGGAGAGGGAGAAGCAGGCTTCCCGCCGAGCAGGGAGCCCGATGTGGGGCTTGATCCCAGGACTCTGGGATCGTGACCTGAGCTGAAGGCAGACGCTTAACGACTGAGCCAGCCAGGCGCCCCTTGAGTTCTTTTCTTATTGTGTTTTGGTAGTTTTAAAAAAATATTCTGGATATGTCTTTTATCAGACATGTGATCAAATATGAAATATTGTCTCCCAGTCTTTTGCTTGTCTTTTCATTCTCTGAACAGTGGCTTCCAATTTAATTTTAATAAAGTCCAATTTACCAATTTTTCTTTTATGGACTATGCCTTCGATGTCACATCCAGGAAATATTAAAGATTCAAAGATCTAAAGAAATCACAGGGGCACCTGGCTGGCTCAGTCAGTGAAGCATTTGACTCTTAATCTTGGGGTTGTGAGTTCGAGCTCCACGTTGGGTGTAGAGATTACTTAAAATAAAATTTAAAAAAAAATCTTTAAAAAAAATAAAAAAAGAAATCACAAAGATTCCCCCCTTTTTTTCTAAAAGATTTATTTTAGGGTGCCTAGGTGGCTTAGTCGGTTAAGCATCTGCCTTCAGCTCAGATTATGATCCCAACGTCCTGGGATCGAGTCCCATGTCAGGCTCCCTGCTCAGCGGGGACTCTGCTTCTCCCTCTCCCTCTGCTCCTCCTGCTTGTGCGCTCTCTCTCTCTCTGTCAAATAAATAAATAAAATCTTTAAAAAAAATTATTTTAGATTTACATTTAGGTCTAGCATCCATTTTCAGTTAATTTTTATATATGATGTGATACGTGGATCAAAGCTCATTTTCTAGCATATGGATATGCAGTTGTTTCAGAACCATTTGTTGTAAAGACTAATAGCTACTAAATAGCCTTTGCACATTTGTCAAAAATCAAGGGGAGGAAATCTGAGGGGGAGAAGAACCATGAGAGACTATGGACTCTGAGAAACAAACTGAGGGTTCTAGAGGGGAGGGGGGCAGGGGGATGGGTTAGCCTGGTGATGGGTATTAAAGAGGGCACGTACTGCATGGAGCACTGGGTGTTATACACAAACAATGAATCGTGGAACACTACATCAAAAACTAATGATGTTATGGTGATTAACATAATAAAATAAAATTTTTAAAAAATCAATTGATCATTTATGTGTAGGTAGGCCTTTTTCTGAATTCTCTATTTTGTTCCATTGATCAATTTGTCTATACCAATTCTCTACCATCTTGATCACTATAGCTATATTTTGGAAACTATATAATCCTCAAACTTTATTTTTCTTTTTCAAAGTTATTTTTGTCTATTCTAGGTCCTTTGCATTACCATATAAATTTTAGAATCATCTTATAAATTCACCCCCAAAAAAGTCTGTTGGGATTCTGACGGGGATTACTTTGAATTTATAGGTCAATTTGGGAAGAATTGATATCTTAACAATATTAAGTCTTCTCACCCATGATCACAGTATCTCTCCATTTATTTAGGTCTTTTAATATTTTTCTTAAAATTGCCCTGTAGTTTTCAGTGTACAAATCTCTCACATTTTCATTAGATTGATCCCTATATGTTTTATATTGCTTCTTTTAGAAGTGATAGTTTTGGGGGTGCCTCAGTTGGTTAAGCATCTGACTCTTGGTTTTGGCTTAGGTCGTAATCTCAGGATCGTGAGATCAAACCCCACATTGGGCTTCGTGCTGAGTGTGGAGCCTGCTCAAGTTTCTCTCTCTCTCCCTCTCTCTCTGCCTGTCACCCCTACTCATGCAGACACGTGTGTGCTCTCTCTCTAAATAAATAAGAAAGAAATAAAAATAAAGAAAAAGAAGTGATAGTTTTTATTTTAATCCCCAATTGTTCATTGTTACTATAAAGGAATACAGTTGATTTTGTATGTTGATTTATATCCTACAACTTTGTAAAACTCATTCTAATACTTTACTCTTTTGGTAGATGCCATAGGATTTTCTGCATAGACATCCATATCACTTGTGAATAAAGACAGTTTCACTTTTTTCAATTTGGATGACTTTTTTTTTTTTTTTTTAACTGTCCTGGTTAGAATCACCTATACAAAGGTAAATAATGGTGGACAACATACATTGCCTTTCTTCGGGAAAAGGCATTCATTCACATTAAGAATAACGTTAGCTATCAGTTTTTGTAGATGTTCTGTATCAGGTCAAGGAAGCTCCTTACTATTCCTAGTTTGCTGAGAGATTTTATCAAAAATGGTTGTTGGATTTTGTCAAATGCTTTTCTGCATCAATTAAGATAGTCAAATGGAGGGGCGCCTGGGTGGCTCAGCCGTTAAGCATCTGCCTTCAGGTGGGGTCATGGTCCCAGGGTCCTGGGATCAAGCCCCGCATCGGGCTCCCTGCTTAGCAGGAAGCCTGCTTTCCCCTCTCCCACTCCCCCTGCTTGTGTTCCCTCTCTCGCTGTGTCTTTCTCTGTCAAATAAATAAATAAAATCTTAAAAAAAAAGATAGTCAAATGGGTTTTTTTTTTTAATTATTATTAATAGGTTAATATGGTGAATTACAATGATTGATTCCTGAATGTTATACCAACCTTGCATTCCTGGAATAAACTCCACTTGATCATGAAACGGTATCTTTTTATATTTTGTTGGATTTGATTTGTTGAAGATGTATTAAGAATTTTTTTCTTTTACATTTATGAGTGATATTGGTCTGTGGTTTATTTTTCCTGCTAAGTCTTTGTCTGGTATTAGAGTAATGATGGCTCATAGTATGAGTTAGAAGGTTTTCCTTCCTCTTCAGTTTTCTGGAAAAGTTTGTACAGATTTGTTATTATTTCTTAACTGTTAGGTAGAATTTCTTCTTCAAACATCTGCTCCTATTTTGTTGTTGTTGTTGGAAGGTTTTTAACTATGAAATTGACTTGTTTAATAGAGGTAAGGATGATTCAAGCTGTTGGGTTTTGGTTTTGGGGTTTTTTTTTTTTTGAGTAAACTTTGGTACTTTGTGTCTTTCAAAAAATGTGTTCATTTCATCTAAGTTGTGGAATGTATTGGGATAAGCTTACTCAGAATATCCCTTTTTTCTTTTACTAGCAGTAGAATCTGTCTGTAGCGATGTCAACTTTTTCATTCCTGATATTGATAATTGTAGCTTCTTTCCAGATCAGTCTGCCTGGAGGTTTATCAATTTTATGGTCTTCTGAAAGAACCAATTTTAATTTTATTGATTACTTCTGTTTTTTCTTTCATTGATTTCTAATGTAATCTGTATATTTTTTTCTTTTCTTTAGTTTCACTTTCTCTTCTTTTTCTAGTTTCCTAAGGTGGAAGGCTGAGGTTATTGATTCAAAACCATTCTTTTTTTCCAAGATAAGCAATTTAGTGCTGTAAATTTACCTCTAAGAACTGCTGTGGCTGTAGTCCACAAAATTTTATATGTTGGGTTTTCATATTTATTTTGTTCCAAATGCTTTCTAATTTTTCATTTCTTCTTTAATTCACAGGCTATTTAGATGTATTTAGGGTAATTTGTTCCCAAATATTTGAAAAATTTTTCACATATCTTCCTGTTACTGGTTTCTAATTTATTTCCATTGAGGTCAGGAACACACTTGCATCCTTTTAAATTTATTGAGATTTGTTTTATGGCCTAGACTATGGCTATCTTGGTAAGTGTTCCATGTGCACTTAAAAAGAAAGTTTGTTCTGCTGTTTTGAGTGAACTGTGCTATACTTGGCAATTTGGTCAAATTGATCATAGTAATATGTTCAAGTCGCACATGTACTGATCAATATTCTGCTGCATACTCAAGGGAGACCTACAGATAGTCTCTGGAATTCTCTCTCTATACAGTTCTCTTCTGCTGGTATTCTGTCCTATAGACTCTAGCTTCCCGGTCTTCCCATCCTTCCAGCTCTGTCTCCTCAACGCAGAGGGACCCGCTGAGCCTCACCTAGGTTCTTCATCTTCACAGTGCAGCCTGAAAACTCCAGGAAGTGGGCTGGGGCAAAGGGCTTACCTTTTTTGTTTCCCATCACTCAGGGGGCATTGTTCCACATTACTGTCATTATTTGTCCCCATCTGTTCTGTTTGTTTATTTCCAGCAGGAGGATAAATCCAGTCCCTGTTACCCCATCTTGGCTCCAAGCAAATGTCTCTCAATTATGGTTTTTAACACATTGTAAACAGTTTGTCTTATTCAGTGTTAACCTTGTAAACGTATTTGCTATTTAAGTTATAGATTTCATTGTTACTAACAATTTTCTTAAGCATCAACTATGAATAGAATAATTTATGGGAGAGGTTGTGCAAACCTTCAGGTTTCTTTCTTTTGATCTCTCTCTTTCTCAAACAGACCTCTAGGTCTCTTTCTCCCAGGATCCTTAGAGTTGAGATGGGATTTTCCATCACTACTTTTGCCCAGCAAAACGAAAGGCTTTGGTATAGTCCAGGCCAAAGATTGGCTAATAAGTGTATGGTTGTTAGAAGGCAGTTTTCTTCAATCATCTTTCATCAGCACTCACCAAGGGCTTCTGCTGCCGCTTGGACTGACATAAAGCTGGCCGTGGTTTGGTGAGATAGAGCCCTGTTCACAGAAGTTATGCCTTTTCTCTCACTTCTCTCTGCCTCTACATTTAAGAGACACGTTTCCCCATTTCTGAGCATCTTTTGGTATTTGATATCATTCAAGAATCTCCTGGGATGGGTGACTCACAGATGATGAGTCTGTGTTGCCCTAGTTTGCCCTTGCTCATTCTCCTCTCACACGTGTAGAGTGTGGAAAATGAGCCATGAATACAATTTGCATGTCACATACTCTTCTTCTCATAAAACAAAAACCTGTGTGGATACATAACAGCAATGGTAAACATTCTTTCCTTCGCATTTCTAATTGACTCTGGAAGTCGTATTCTCATAAAAACTAAACTCCTACTATGAATTCCATTTATCCATTTATTCCATTTAACACAAGCAAATTAGATTCTCTTCTGTTTTCTTGCTCTCTCCTTTATATTCTTAGTCTACTTATGATTTATGAATTCCATTCCCTTGTTTTACTCCCTTTCCTACCTGAATCGCTAACATCGAGATGCTTACCATTTTGTTCACCCTTATTTTCTTATGGGGATTCTGCCAGCAAGGTTAACAATCCTGTTAACCCCTTCCTACTTCTCCCTATATATTCCTCTTTGCCATCTTCTTCCCTTTTATCATTGGCAGCTTTGTTAACCATCACCACCTACATATTTTAAATTTAGTCCTGTAGCATCCCTGATAGCTCATTCCAAGTGATCATAAATTCAAAATTAATGCAAAATTCCTTTATTTAGCAAAAAGAGGGTTTTTTTTTAATTCATAAAGCTCATCAACTTATGTAGATATGAGTCTATCATAATCATCCCGGATAGCTTCAGCTGTAATACTTCCAGAACACTCTATATTGATTATGAAGGTGGTAAAAATGAAGTCATTGGTTGTGACCATAGGTCAGGTGTGTAAAACCATATTGACTCGGCACTAGACCAAAATTTTGATCAGCTCCAGCTGCCTTTCATTATTTTAATGTAAAATGAATATTTTTACCACTACATATTCCTAATGCAACATATTCTAGCAAAATGGTCCATCAGTAGTAGCATAAATATATGACTAAGTTCAGTAGATATGTATTAAGTTCCTTTATGTGGATACAGCATATTATGCATTCAGAGCATACAAAGATAAGCAAAGCTTCATCTTGCCTTCAAGGAGTTTAATTCAATCTAATTGAGAAACAAAGCATGTACATGGATCACAAAAATAGCTAACACTGAGCACCAGCTATGTTCAAGGCACTGGCTTAAGCGCTTCCATGTATTATCATCTTCGATCCACATACGAAGCCTATGAAGTAGATATTAGTATTTTATCCCCATTTCATATAAGAAAGGTGTGGCATAGAGTTTAAGTACCCAGATCAAGGTCATAGAGCTGGAAAGACAGGGGAGATTTTTTGATAGAAGAGTAGCATGATTAGGACCTATCTTTAGGATGGATGTTCTGGTAGCATTGCTTCAAGTGGACAGAAGCCAGAAGTTGGGGATAGAAACACAATTGCTAACACAGTTGTCCATATTGAAATAATCCATTAATTCCCAAATCATACTGGTGGGTGGGAATGGAAGAAGAGTGCAGATTTACAGAGATGACAAAGATAGAATTTACAGAATTTGGCAAGTAACTAATGTTGTATTGGGAGGTATGGTACAACGATAACGTTGAGGTTTTGATATTGGTGGTGCGGAGAGAATACTGATGCTGTTAAAGAATTGAGAGTAGAAAATAATCCAGGTTAGCAATAACTTTAGTTGTGACATTTAGAGATGTCCAAAGGCAGCTGGGTTGTAGAATAAGAATTCAAGTGGTGGATCAGAGATAGGTAGGATTTAGGGATCATCCACAGTTTACTATTTATAGACAAAGTGGGTTTTGATGGAGGAGTGTAGAGAAATGCCCTTCTCTATGGACAGGGAGAGAAAGAAGACAACTGTGATATAATGACATCCATAATAAAGTTTAGGGAACTGATGAACAATAAGTATTACTGTGAGAGTGAATAAAATTGTTTCTACATTTATTGACTCTCAACCTTCATCTCTTGCATTTAACCATTACACAGTAATTTTAAGTCTAGTTGCATTGAATCTGATTATTTGGAGTATTGATGGTTAAAATCAGTTCCCATCATAAGTTATATGGGTTTAGAAAGTTGTACCAAAATGTAAAAACCTAGGGCTTTTAACAATCACACTTGAAAGAAAGCTTGGGAGTTGCATTTGTCAAGCAGCTAGGAAAACCATTCATGCATACCCTCCGTCCAAAGCTCCATCGGTAACCCAAACATAAAGAACTGAAAGGTCCTTCTCCTTCATGCGGTGTGATGTTTGTTGACGTATTTTGACATGCCAGTACAACGCTGAACGGATCTGACCTTCCTGCAGTACTGAGGGACCCAAGTTCGGTCAGGGTACCCGACACTCACTGCATTGCTCTTTCTGCCTTTGTCCTCCTTTACGGATGAACACCAAATGCTGCTTCTACACAGAAATATTTAAAAATTTAAATGAATGTAAATGATTGCTTTTTAAGTGTCTCTAGTCTCCTTTCTCCAGTGACCATCAAGCCGAAAATCTTAGTGGGAGCTATTAATGCTTTTAATTAAAAGAAATTAAATTTGTTTTTCAGAATGATACATTGGGTAGAGATTGTTAATTCTTGAAATAGAAAAACAAAACAAACGAGGAGGTCTCTACGCTATAATACGTTTTACAGTCTTTCTTTATCTTTGTGATAGAAACAATTTTTTGGAGTTTGAATGTTTAAGGATTACCTCCAAAGTGCAAAATTAATGTACATGAAAGTCAATCTTAGGTAGCTTTTGAAGTAGCCACCTCATAGGTAATATCATGTGTTAAGAGGTTGAAGAGTTAGGTGGAGGCCAGAGAGCTGTCAAGAGTATTTTCTGTCATGTATAAATATGTTCTGTGTTAGATTTATCTACTGTGAAGTAGAGCTTTGACTAGTAACCCATATTATTTCTTAATGTCCTATTACAGCGGTGTGGGGTGAGGAGGGAAAGAAAAAATGTTTCCCATTAATGAATTTCCAAAATATAAAAGTAGTAAGCTAAATGCTTTTCATCAAGAGTAGCTTTTTAGAAAGGTTTTCCTGCTGTCTCCACAATTAGTCAATATAAAATAAGTCTGACAATATTCTCCTAGCATTTAAACTGCACTCTGCAAATTGTGGAAGGTTTTATGTATTTGTCATAATATTGGAGAAAAAGGAGTAGTCCAGTATTTTAGTCAAATTGTTTCCAAATGTGATAACTGTCTGCTAAATGAAATTAAGGTATGTTTGTCCAAAGGAAATATTTTAGTGACATAACCTAAAATTAGGACTGAAATTTTGCAGTACTTAGTTGTTTAACTATTCGCCTATTTTGCATAGTACCTGAACTCTCCAGTAGCACCCTGGACATCACCATATGTCTTTGAATTGTTTCTCTGTTTTCTCTGCCCTTTCAAATGTTGTCATGTCACTGGAAACCAATGCCCAGTACTGACAAAGCACGTTTAGCTCCTTTCTAGGATTCCACAGGCTTCAGCTCCAATTTCCTGGTATTCCTTATTCAGATTAGACCTCTAAGTTTGTGTGCCATGAGGACTGACAGCCCTGATCCTGCTCTGCTTGCCCAAGGCCTGGTCACGCACACTCCATACTCCAAAGCATGGCCACCGCCACAGGCCCGACCTTTCAGGATTTTATGTAATTTTTCATTGACACCTATATCTGACATTGCAGATGTACTTCTCATTGCGGAGTCTTTATCTACATAGGAATAGCTGAAAACCTCTTTTTCCTTAACTATTACATAGATTAATTCTACTTAACAATGACAGGCTTTCCTGCTGAAACTCAAGTAGCCAAATCCTTTTTCTCTTTTCTAACCATTCTCCGAGTAACATTTGACCCCCCCAGTCCGGCATGCAGGTCCATGCATGTGCACACGTACACTTGTACACACGCATGTGCACACACACATGAACCACTCTCACTAATTGCTTGAGTACACAGCAAACCCATTTGAGATGACAGGGAAAGGGTTAAGTCTTGACATTCTTTTTACCAGGCTTATTAGTGACTTAATCTCTACGCACTTCTTTCCTCCAAATTCACCCTTAGGTACATACACAAGCATAAATTAACCCAGTTGTTTCTAATATTATGGCATTCTATATGCATCTTTTCCCCAGAAAGTACACCACGAAGTTCTGTTGTTTTGCCAGGTTCCTGGCCTTCTTTTATAAATTCTTAGTAAAATTTCTTGCATTGTGGTAAGAAAATATATATATATTCTATCAATTATTTTAGAAAGTAATAATTCATTATAGTTGATCATAAATGTCAGGAAGCAAAGACCCAGCTGAAGCATTTTGTCACTAATCATGCTGTTTTTCTTCTAATTAGTTAATTTACATTTTACAAATTAAGGGTAAAATTCAGACAGAAGATAACATCATAGCTTTAACTGACCTATATTTGTATCTGCCAAATTTAAGTTAATTAGAAATGTAGATGCTGTTTGTTTTATCTGTCAGAAAAGCTCATCTTTTTTCTTAAAAAAAAAAAGTAGACACACTTTTTTTCCCCTCAGCATTTATCATCTAAATAATAGTCTTGCCAAGATGGCAGCCTCATAATAAACTCTTTTCAGTGGAGTGATGGGTAATGAAGCTTGCTTGTGAAGGCAGCGAAAAATGTTGTCTGGCCAAATGCATGAATATGATGGCTAGAGAATCAGTGGACTTTCTCAGTCATCAATCTTTTTAGTAGCCTCTTATACATCTGAATATTTTGATAGATGATCTAATAATTGAGTTATCTATCTTTCTAACTATCAGAGTTGCATAAAAATTATTCTCACATGCTACTGAATATTAAATATATTAGGCATTCAGTAAATTTTTCATAAAAGGGCCAAAAGGTGAAAGATTTTTGTTATTCTATAAATACCTCTTAATATATTGAGTGTTAAGCTCTCTGAAATAGTCAACCCTTAATTCCCTTTGTGAGAAGCAAGTATAAACTTGAAAAGGTGGACATCCCCATTATAAGTAGAGCATATAATAGTTACTACAGCTGGCGAAAAATCAACCCTGGTGAACATATGGATGCAACTCAGTTGTGTAAAATGGAATGAATGTCCTCGTTGGCCTAACACCAGTGTCACATTTAACATGACACAGGATTTCCAGACAAAGAACCACAGGTGATGTAGGTGTACAGAGTGACCATGTGATTTTGATGTGCCCATCATTTTGGGAGGAAGATGATCCTCTCAGAGGGGGAACCTTTGGCCTATCTAGCATTTTAGCTGGTGCCACCAAACTACTCACATATTCTCTTAATGCATAAGTCGTTCCTTCCCCCAATATGGCTTTATATTGTGTTGTGTTGTGTTTTTGTTTTTGTTTTTTTGTCGTATACTACTCTATTGAAAGCTTATCAACAACAAATGTGCTTCACTGGGATTGAAAAGCAGGCAAGGAAAATTGGCAGGAGACAGATCATTTACCAAGTAGGCTTTCCCCACCCCTACCCATACTATCCACATCTTCAAGGTGACCTAGCCGTGATGACTTCCCTGGAACCACATTAAAATAGTTCTGCCCTGGAAGAGCAGACATTTGTTTGCAAGTCTGAAGGGTTACCAGTCCTGTGCATCTTGAAAGGCACTCAAATGAGCAGGGCCTTGTAAATTGGATTTCTATTAGCCAGTCCTGATGGTAGCTCTTCATTAGTGGAATGGGAAGAAGTGCTATCAATAGCTCCAGCTCTAAATATCTTTTTTTTTTAATGACACACTTATTTTTGGTCTGCCTCATCCAAAATGGTGATACATGCTAAAAGCACCAGAATTGATTGTGTTTCAGGTTTTGAGTAAATCTTAAAATATGGACATTAGTTATGTTTACATGCTTTTCAACTTGAAGAGCATTTGAAACAAGAGACACATAATGGTCAGAAACAAATATGTCAAAAATGTCTTAAACTTGCTGTCCTTACAGCTTCTCACATTGATTTCAGCTCACAGTTGTACTATTTATAAAAGTTTGGGATGATAGACTTTCTTTCTCTTCATTTCCTGGATTGAAAATAATAATTAAGAAGGATAAAACCAATTGTGGAAATCCCTCTATGGGTTATATCTGAGGAATTATTCCTCTCTGGTAGTTTGATCTTTTTTGTTTGTTTGTTTGTTTCAGGAATTTTGCTTCTGTAATTTGAGATTGGGGAAAAAACATATTTTACTGTAGAAGCTACAGCTGGAAATTTTAAACTATTAGGTATCTATTTAAAATTATATATTTAAAACTATTTGAGATACCCATATTGGAGAAGTTTTAGGGGAGGGAATAGTCTTTTCTTAATCAAAGTAGCAAACATCTGTGTTCTTTCTAGTCTGTCTTTTGATTAGCATGGCCTCATCCATCACTGGTCTTTGATATGAACACCAAGAAGTCATGTCCTTTTGTTTTAAATGATAAATATGCCTTTGTCATGAATACTCATAGGCAACCTAGGATTTACATCTGAATTGTCAAAGTGTAACTGGCCAGCTCCTGTGATGAGTGACATTATTAGTGAAATAAAGAAGTTTTTAATTTGTCATGGATAGGCCTTAGATGGTGACATTATGAGACTATGTGGGTTTGGATGCTAGAAAAGTAGTCCTTCCCTCACTATTTTTCTAAGATTTGTCACTTATCAACAAGAGGCAATCTGCCGCAGGAGGCTGTCTGTGAACATTTTTACTTTAGTGCCATTAGTCTGTCTCTGTAGGTTTTATTATTTAGGCTAGATGGCCGGTAGTTCTTATCAAAACTAATACTGTTTGAAGTAGCGGACTTCTGGTGGTCAAACAACCAGTATCAGGATTTGTTCTGTCTGGCTATTATTGCCAGAGACAGTATTTTTTTAAACTTTAGCTTTATTTCAAGGTCTGTGTCAATTATATTTTCTAAACAAGTTTCTTTGATATCTTTGAACAAACTCACATCTACTCAAATGTATTTATGTATGCGCTATTTATATGAGCACATTGACATCCGCATGGTATCTACCTGCACAGTCTTGTGTTAATCACCAGACCATTGGACGGTCAAGTTCGACTATTGTATTTGACTCTTATACTCAGAAATTAGGACCATTAAAATTAAAAATACTGTGAAGTGTTGATCTTCTCTTGTCTGCACTATAAAGGAAGATTTCAACTTACATGTATTTGCCTTATTTATTTCTCCATTATTAACAGGCAAATATTTTGATTATTTTAAAGTTTCATCTTGTGACATACATGTTTAGAATGTTTCACGTTGGTAATAAGTAGTTCGTTATAACTTATGTACAAAAGGCATCCCATGGAGATCTGGTATTTTAATAATAAACAGAAATTGCATTACCTTTTACATGTTTTGTCTTTATAATTGCAACAGAATTGTTTTAAAGGTAGGAAGAATAAGAGAAATTTTCATTTTTTCTTTTTCAAATGAATTGATCTCTTGAATTATCCAAAACAACCATTAACTTAGAATGTTGACAGTTGCAGGAGAGTGAAACTATGTATTTTAGTTTGACTCGTTATCTCTCCACAAAATTCACTTTAAAATGATTTCATCATTATAACAGCCCCAGTTAAATTCTGTTTTATTTGTGGCCATATTCCTCACCCCATGAATGTATTAATCTTGGGTTTTCTTTGTTTTGACTGAGTCAGAACTGAAGCATAGCGATTATTTTTTGGAAAAATATTTTTTGTGATGAATCACTAAATTCTACTCCTGAAACCAATATTACACTATATGTTAACTAACTAGAATTTAAATAAAAACTTGAAACATGAAAAAATATATGTATCTTTTGATTGCCAAAAAAAATTTTGAGATAAAAAAATGTACTTGGTTAGAAATTAACCCTTATCATCCAGGGATTTTCTGTATCTTTTTTATCCTTGATATTTCCTAGGTCACCTATTTTGTGAAAAATGAAGTCTTATTGGTGTTTGTTTCCCAATAGAAAACAATCACTTAGTGACTCTAAAGCCCAGCCCCTCACTTTAATTGAGATTTTTGTACTGTAATGTAAGTGTCTGAGTTTTTGAGACCCTAAGGCTTTCACCCAACTTGAAGACAATGATGCCAGTGAGCTTCTGTCCAGAGTTAATCAGCTGCAGAATTTGTAAACTGCACATGTGTCAAAGTTGAAAATGTTAGCACTCTAATAGAAGCTTGAAAAGGTTAGATCTGATAAAAGCCGTCAGCGGTTAAAGAAAGTGATTTATGGGAATGTAATGACACAAAATGCCTCATTTATCACTCATCTATAGGTAGGTTAAGGTTCCTGTGTCATACTTTTAAAAACTTGACCACTAAGAATTGTCAAAATAGGTACTTAATTGCCCTTCATCCTTTTCCTTTTGAATTTATTTCATTCGGGTTTGGTAATTTTATCTACGATCACTTTACTATCATTCACTTCATATGGTTCCATTTAAAGTCATTCATATTTTGGATTTTCAAAAACTGTACATCACTGATCTTTTTGAAGTTTTATTAGCTAAAGCTGTTGCAAGGAAAGACTAAGTCAATCTTATATATGTTAATTTACTTTTTTGTTTAGTACAAATACCATGGAGATATATAAAAGTTTCATTTTCTCACGCTTGTAATTTTCATTAGCATTTTATAATCCTCTAAATTTTCTATATCTCTCTCCTTAAAAAGTACAACATTAGATTTTAAAAGACAGAGCCATCAATTGGTTTACCATCCTAGTAACTCAACTTAATATTTAAGTTCCACACAAATTAAACTTAATGAAAACCTGCCTGTCTGGTTAAATGATCCTTTAAGGTGGGGGGGGCGGGGAGGGCTAAAAACAAAAGTTAAGAGACATGGCAGCTTGGATTTCTTTCTTAGATTGATTTAAAAATAATTATTTCTTTATACATTCTCAGAAAAATATTAGTAAGGTTGGAATTGCTAGACATTTATTTGCTTATTTGATTTCATTTAGTTTGTACATAAATATGTTAACACTGTTAAATAAAAACTATTGTGGAAACTGCCAATATATCAAAGTAATATTATAAAACACCCATTTTTATGCAGGATTATTACAGTTTCAGACTCTTTAGTATGAAGAGTGGAATTGTTTAATGCTTTTTGGAAATTATTCAGATCATTAAGTAGGCCTAAGTGCTCAGGGTTCCCCCCCTTTGCCTCCTTATAGCCAAAAATTAATTTGAAAATTTTGACAGGTTTCACTTTCTCAGCCATGTATTGTACTTTCTTCAACAGGGACATCCCAGGTTTAATTTAAAAAGAAGTCAGAGCAGTTTCTTCAACAAGGCAAAGTCATGAAAATAAATGGGGAAAGGAGAAACTGCCCTAGGAAAGAGAAACTTGAGACATCATAGCCAGATGCAGTTGACCTTGTTGTATCTCGATTCCATCAAATGGACTATTAAAAAAAGGGTTTTTTTTTTTTTTTTTTTTTAGGCAGTCATTGAAAGTTGAATATGGATCGGTGTGAATTCTTAACACCAAGAAATGACTGTTAATTTTGTTAGGCATGACAGAGCCATTATGTTTATGTAAGAAAATGTCCATTTTTTTTTCCAAAGAGATACATATGAGAACATGTAGGGATGGAGTGACTTAAGAGCCTGGGATTTCTTTTAAATTTCAGCAAAATAAATACATAAGGTGAGAGAAATTTAAAGAGAGAATATAAGATCTGCAAGATGGTTATTTAGTGAGGGAGTTAGTTCTCTTCTTTTTATACATTTCAAAATTTTTACAGTAAAAACCTAAAAAGTCAGGGAGATTCTTAGATCAGTCTTGTCCAAAAGTATTATACAATCATAACATCCTACCTTTTCTAATATTTTCTTCCTGCCAGTCTTAATTTTAAAATCATACAGTATAATCTAAAAAATGCTTTTTTTAAAAAAACAGGTTCCAAAGTTTATCCAAAAAAACTCATCTCATTGGCTAAGATCAAATCCAATTACAATATTCTAACACCATTAGCAAACCTGGTATCGTCTAATAGTAAAGGGCTAAGAAATTCTGCACATTGATTCAAAATATGGCAAGTATTAGCATACTTCTTTGTGCTCTGAAAAGTGTATAGTTCCTAAATGGCATCGTGAACGATTTTTGTTTGTTTGTTTAAAAAAAGGTTGTAATAAATATATAATTTCCGTTCCATATTCCTCCTGGCAAACAAATATTAAAACATTTATAATTCTGATATTTTAGGCTTTGTTTCTTATCATTATTTACAAAAGCATTTTTCTTGAATTGCAAATATAGTTTCCCAACTTAAGGAATATCAAACTAAATGTATCATCTTTCTAGATGCATTTTTGTTCAGAAAAAAAAATGTGTACATTTAAATTAAAATCTTAATTCTTCTATGATTTTAAGTCTGTTTACTTGGTTACCTTTAGACTTGTAAGCAGTATTTTTATTTTTAAACAACAACAAAACAAACCCCAAGGATCTCAAACTCTTAAAAATATACATTGATTAAGAAAATGTGTTCTTAATATGAATTTATCATTTACCCTATTTGTATTAAGGGATAGTTAACCAAATGTATTGTGTTTTTCTATTTTTTATAGATCACTTACATTTATTAAGGAAACACAGGAAGCCCCGTTTCAATTGAACCTTCCAGAGATTAATTTTTATTTGAAGGAGTTTTGTTGTTATTTTTTCAAATCCCTGATTAGGAAAAATTCATATCGTATGTGTTTATATAATCACAGGAGTCAAAATTGTCTCAATCTATGAATCTTAATAGTTTGCTCTTTTAACAACTATGAGGAAATGTATTAAAATGCCTTAATTACAGGGCAAGAAAAAGAGAAAGCACAGTCTTTTGCATATGATCTTTGAATTGTTCACCAAGGTATAAAGAAAGCATTCAAGCGTGGTTTCAAGAACTGTCAGCGTTAAGAAAATGCAAGGTACTTTGTAGAGCCTTAAAGACCTTTCTGGGAAATAGATTTAATTAAAAAGTAAAAGAGACTTTTCATTTTAAAGAAATCTTTAAAATGTTATAAAATTTCATGTTAATATATTAATAAGGGTATTATCTTCTTATCCCAGATGAGAAAAAGTCATCCATGAAGCTATTATATTTGATTCACACAATGGTGGATCCTATAAATATTTTTCCTTAGGTTTGATTTAAGAGTGAGAATTATAATGCATATTGAAGTATATAATAATTTTAAAAACCTTCTCTCTCTGATTTGTATATGCTGACTCAATCTCATCCATAAATTAGGAACATCTAGTTGTCTTCCTCCTACTAACAGAAGCCCTTTTACCCACGTTAAAGTTCAAAATGATCAGAAAAATTGATTTTTGCCCTGTTTATCTAAATTAACATGTTCAGATATGCATTAGTCCCTGTTAGTACAGCACCAATCCTCTGTAGTCAGTAAAAGAATTTCAGAGGCATTCTGTTCCTTCCCTTTAACTTGTACATTAAAACAAAACAAAGCAAAAGACATATTTATTTCCCATTGAGTTGAGTCAAAAAGCCTAATTAACAGTGTGTCTCCAAGTCGCATTAAACTAGAGAAGGTTAACCTGACTATGTGATAAGAAGCTGTCTATAAATAACCTCAGCCTGGGGGTGCCTGGGTGGCCCAGTCCTTAAGCGTCTGCCTTCGGCTCAGGTCCTGATCCTGGGGTCCTGGGAGCAAGCCCCACATCGAGCCCCACGTCGGGCTCCCTGCTCAGCGGGAGGCCTGCTTCTCCTTCTCCCACTCCTCCTGTTTGTGTTCCTGCTCTTGCTATCTCTCTCTGTCAAGTAAATAAATAAAGTCTTTAAAAAATAAAAAATAAATGTTAAAAAAAAAATAATAACCCCAGCCTGTCCTTTTAGAGCTTAGCTTCAGCCAGTTCTGCCTCTGTCAAGGTTTTGGGAACTTGTCTACTCTTACCAAGCCTGCACACGTCAGTGTTTTCTGGCTACTTCCAAGCACCAAATGCATTCACGTTTAAATTGTCTTCATTTAGGACACCTCATTCAAAGACAAATCAATCTCAGAAGAGTTGTGTCTTTAAGTAATTACTCTTTCATTGAGAAACTGTTTCCGGACCAGTGTTGTCATTTTTGCAACTAGTCATTGACCAATGTATTCACTGTTCAACACTTAAAAAAAAAAAAAAAATTAATTCAGCAGATTATTTAAGGACCTTATTAAAATCTCCAGTGCCTAGGCTTCTGTTTAAAATGACACTGTAGAACAACAGATGCATAGTACAGAGACTGGTTTCCAGCTTAGCTCACAAAGATGTAGCCACTAAAAATGTCTGCTCTGTGTTTCCGTTAACTTGAGTTTCTCAGTTTAAATTATTATTCTACAAAAGATAGCGTGAACTACTTTGTTCCTAAATAGTCATACAGTACATTGAGTAGTACTTGAAGATTTGTTGCATTTTGAATATGGGAAAAATAATGCTTCTGCGTGATAGTGAGTATATGATTTGCATGTGCGCTGTGTAATTCACAATATACATATGCATTCATCATGTTATTCTTTGCAATATGATGAATTATGTCAGTTTATTGCATATGTCTGCATGTACCTCATCTCTTAATTAAAGCATTAATCACTAAAATTACCAAAGATACATAGTTTTACAGTACTTTTAAAATTTAACGTTGATCTTTGCATAGTAATACACATATTATTTCTAATTGGTAGACTATACTAAGACATTTTAAGTAAGGATTTCTGTATTACGATTCTATCATATCAATTATTTTAAATATGCTGGTCTTAATATATACTTACAACATACTTTTTAACAATTTTAAATCATTTTTGAGATTAATTTCCTAAATCACTTAAATTACCAAAGACATACATAAGTGCATATATATATATGCATATTATATGATCAGCTTTAAAGCTCAAAAGACTATATATATGTCTTTCTGTACTTTCACATTTTAAAGTTGATCTTTGCATAGTCATATACATTATTCTAATTGGTGGACTGTGATAACACATGTTCAGTGAAGATTCCATGTTATGATCCTACCAGATCAGTGTTGGGTATCTTAATATATATTTGCCACACCCTTTAACAATCGTGTTGTTTAATAATTGTTTCTTTCATTCGAGATTCATTATACTTGGTGTTACTTTTCCAGCACTTAGTATTATTCATTTGTAAGTAATAAACACCTGCTAATCCTGTGATTCAATCACTTAGAAACCCATACCTTCAGAACAGAATAAAAAATTGTGAGGCTTGGAGGGAAAGATACCACCCGAGCACAGAATTAAGCTGTTATGACTTTGGTGTTAACCAAAGGGGGAGGCAAGGCGCATGTTGCTGCCTCCCTGCTCAGTAACCCATTTAACATGTTTTTGTGCAAAATTTTACTCACAGAACCCCTAAACTATTACTGTAACGTTTACTACCATCTTTCTTCTCAGCCCAAGACCTTGCTCCACGCTTCTCTGAGAAGAGAGAGGCCTCCCACACATGACTTCTTGAAGCCACCCCCATTTTTCTGTTTTTGCTCATTCTTTCCCCTTGTGTCAGATGAAGAGGATTTCTGATTCCTTACTTCTTCCTTTCCTCACTTTTCCCTCTTCCCCAGAATTGCAAGGTTTGCCCGTGTTTTCAGTCATCCTTGGTTTATACCCTAGAGCTCCGAACTTGTTTCTTTCTTCCCTCTGTCACCCAGCATCTTGATATTTATTCGTACTGGTGGCCTCTACTTCCACACTCACGTAATGCTAAAGAATTTGACATCCTCCCTTGGTTTCAAAGCCACTGAGCCATGTATCTGTGAAGTGTTGCTTTGATACACTGTTGCTTATGGCCCTGCATCCTACTCACCTGCCTAAACATTCTATTTTTCCTGATTGAAAGGCTAAGGAATCTGCCACTGATCTAGTGCTTGGGGTGCAGAGCTATTTCAGAACCAGGAAAGCAGTGGTCTCCCACACTTGATTCTCTCCTTGTTTTTTCATGTCTCCCTGCACATGGCCATCGGATTCCTCTTCCAAGAGCATGGCTCTGAGGTGACACATTCCCGCTGTGTGTTGCTCATCCCCATCCCGCTCTACTCATGGAACTGTATGGGCCACATTAGCAGATTTCCTTGCCCTCTGGCTTCCTGTTGGGTTCAGTCAGTGGAAGGCACCGCAAGAGACCCAAGGGTGCAGAGGAAGTGCCAACAAAATAATCGTTCCCCCAGCTGCTTCCCTTTGGGGATCTGCTCAGATTGACTGCCCTGCGTGCAACTACCAAGTCACCCCTGTCAGGCGGACCTCTCCATTAAGCCAATCTCAGCTTTGAGCATCTCCTCTCTTCTCTTTCCCACTCAGGCCTCAGGGTGGTAACAAACATACTTTTCCCATGCCTTTGCTCCTGCATGTTACAATGCCTGGTTTCTCCCTGTGTTTGCCCATGAGATCTGATCTGCCCTTCTTCTGAATTGTTCAAATGAAATGATTCATCTAGAGTGTAGACTGAAGCCAGCAAGTATTGCATTTGAGGCTAAAGTTCTGTTAAACGCATTTGGAAAATGTTACAGTAGTCTATGTGTTGCCAGAATGTGCCACCAATACATGAAAATGATAAGGAGCTGGACTGGGAGGTTTCATCCTGTGTGCCCTTGCCCTGGCAGGGCCTATCTGGAATACTACCTCCAGAATTATGAGGCACCTGTGAACACATCCTCTCCAATTCCCTTTTCTCCAGGTGTCTCTTGTGTTCTGCCCCATTATTGTCTGGGTCAATTAGTTACAGTCCAGTTAGTTACCATCCAATTAATGACTGTCCGCCCCTGGTAGGCAGTTATGGGATCAGACCACTGTACAAGTCATTCGGGCAACCCCAGCCTGCTTATGGGTCAGGCGACCATTACTGAATCAGTCCATTGTATCCAGACAATTGATGGCTCCTTGAAACGTTATCTTATTTGATTTCTAAGGTACCATATTCTCCCAACCTTGGTGGTCATTCCTTTGCAATCTCCAATCATGGTCCCTCCTCTTCTACCTGTTCTCTTAATGTTGGAGTGTCCCAGGGCTTAGTGTTTGGTTCTTCTCTATATTCTTTTTCTTGGTTATTTCTTCCAGCCTTATGACTTAAAATGCCATTTATATACTAATACTATGCAAAGTTTTATGTCTCTATCCCGGACCTTTCCCCTGAACTTCAGACCCATTTACCTAACTGCCTATTCAACATCTCTACTTGGATATATGGTAGACATCTCAAACTCAGCATAACTCAGCTCTGAATTCCAGATATCTCTAAAGATCCGCCCCCCGCCCCAGTTAATGACAACTCCATCCCTCTATCCTTGGAATCATTCCTGTTTCTTTCTCTTACACTTAATTTCTGATCTTTCTGGAAATCATGTTGATGCCACCTTCAAAAATATATCCAGAGTCCAACCATTTTTCACTCTCCTTGCTGCTACCACTTGGTCCAAATCACCATCATCTCTTTCTAGGACTGCTGAAATAACTTCCTAACTGGTCTCCCTGCTTCCACTCCTACCCTCCTACAGTCTTTTCTCAACATAGCATCCAGATCACAAAATAAAAGTCAGACCATGTTAGTCCTCTGCTGAAAAATCTTGCAGGGATTCCCTAATTGATTTGGTGTAAGAGCCCAAGTCCTGACATTGGCCTCCGAAGCCCTGCACGCACCCTCCAGTCATTGCTAGGGCCTCATCTCCTACCACATTCCTTCCCACCAGCTCTGTGCCAACCACCCTGGCCTCTTTGCTGTTCCTCTAGCTAGATGGGTACATTTTTGCCTCAGGCCCTTTGTGCTGAATGTCCCCCTTGCATGAAACACTTTCCCTAGATACATACATGGCTCAGTGTCAAAAGTCAGATGCAGTGTCGCTTCTCAGGTTTACCTTGACCACTCCCCCAACAGCCTCCCCCTTCCTTTCTTCCTTTGTGTTCCTCCATAGTCCTTTTCACCTTCTAACACAATCTGTACTATCCCTTATTTGCCGCACTAGAATTAAAGTTCTTCAAGGGCAAGGACTTTTGTCTGTTTTGTTTACCGCTGTATCCCAAAGACTAGAACTGTGCCTGGCACATAATAAAGCTCTTAATGAATATTTGTTGAATAGATGAATAGGTCTTTCTTGAACAAGCATGGTATATTTTTAAATGTAAATATCATATCAATGTTAATGGCACAAATTGTTCATATTATCAGCATTCAGTTTCCTAAAGTTTCTGACACTTGGAAGGAATGTGTCAACTCTAATATATTTATAAGAGAAATAAAGAGTTATCAGTCTTTCGGTTTTGTAGTTTGAAGAAACCAGGCTATCCCCTCTCTCTGTTGTTTTTATTTTACCAGGAAGCCCACTGCAGTTTGGGGGAGAAATAATGCCAACTTTTAAAAAGAATTAGTGGCATTGTTTCATATGCCATTAGTAGGTTTAGAGACGATATTACACTTAATTTATCAAACCCTTTATGAGAAATGCACGCTGTGACACATGTTAACTATTACTAGCGAGTATCAAGCTTCAAAATTAATTATGCAAATATTCCAAATGTTACCAAATTTAAAATAAAGCAGAAGAGGGGATCTTGGAGCCAAGTGGAAATAAGTATGCATCCTCCTATTTCCATTTTGATTACAGAGAATTATACAGAACTATTTCATTGAATTTAAAAGATCCATAGTGTTGGCCGTCTCTGCACATATCACAGCCAACAAAAATTGAGAAATTAATATTCCAAATGAAATATCATGCAAAGTCTTATTCTTTTTTTAAATTTGATTTGAATATCCATCTAAAGTGCTATATTTACTATACAAATCCATATTTGTTAGCAAAAATAATTATATTTTGTATGGGAAAAGGGTTTGCTTGGGTCAGAGTTTCACTGAATACTATTTGTTGAAAATGCTCCCCCAGAAAAGGTTGGGTAACCAAGTGATTTGGGAAAATGTTGCCTACTACATTAAAATTTCAAAGGCTCTGAGAAGTTCTGTAGCAAGGAGATATGTGGATCATCATTAATTTTACATTTCTTAAACTTATTTGACCAAAGGATCACCTCTCGCACCTAATATGTGTCCTCTTTGGAATACCCTCTTGGGAACTCATGTGGTCTACTGACAGGGGTAATAATCAAACCAGTGGTGGGATGTGAGAGAGGTTGGGGGGGGAAGCAGGTGTGCTACTGCTTCTGAGCTATCTCTAAGGAGGTTAATAGTACAGCCACCAGGCACCCTAACCAACCATACTTCTCAAGGTTCAAAAGCCCAGATGGCATCCGCTTGGACCCGAGATCACAAAGTGAAGCATTCACAGGGGGCCAGGCAGACCACTTAAAGGGAAGCTCTGTTGAACTTGAGAACCAGTAGCACTTTGACATGGAGCAGCCAGCACTCAGTCTCAGCCTACGGTGGCCGTGTAGGTGTAATAGGCCCAGTATGGCCAGATCTTCCAGTTCTTTAAACCATATTGAAAATTCAGATTTTTTTGTGTAGTCTTCTCCATTTTTGAATGGTGTTAACTAATTCCGTTTTTAAAAGAACACCGGAGGCCAGACAAAATACACCGCAGGACCTCTCCAGGGTGTGTCTTCCACCTTAAGAGGAATTGGCAGAGCAGCTTAAAAAGAAGAGGCATGTGGGGTGACCTCAAAGGCACTCTTTCTACAGACATGAGATCCTTGTAGAAACAAAATAACTTTACCTTCAGTATTTTTGAGACTGGAATATTTCCAATTGGGTCTAAATCTCTTCTGTCTGAAAAACCTTAAGGATCTGTTTACTTCACTGCCTCATCAAATAATTATGATGATAATTTAATATTTGTAAAGCATGTTTGCAGTTTACGAAGTCCCAACATTGAAAAATAAAATGATGTTCTCTAGGTATATTAGTCTGCTAGGGCTGTCATAACAAAATATCACAGACTGGGTGGTTTAAACAACAGAAATTAATTCCCTCAGAGTTCTGGAGTCTAGAGTCTTGAGATGATCAAGGTGTAGGCAGGGTTGTTTCCTTCTGAGGACTGTGAGGAAAAGATTTCTTCCAGGCTTTTCCCCTTGGTATGTAGATGGCTGTCTTCTTGTCTTTGAATCATCTCTCTTCTGTACATATCTGTGTCCAAATTTCCTCATCTTATAGGGACACCAGTCTTACTGGATTCGGACCCACTCTGATTACCTCATCTGACCTAATTACCTCTGTAAAGATCCTGTCTCCAAATAGGGTCACATTCTGAGGTAAGGGGGATTGGGACATCAACATATGAATTTTGGGGGGCCTACAGTTCAGCCCATAACACCAGGAAAGAACTTTCCAGAAAAGAAAAAACGACTCTCAGTTATTTTGTTTTGTTTTTGGGTACATGAACATTGGATACAAATTGTAACTACAAAATTCTGTACTTAAGCCAGGAAATTTTTTTCTGTGGATTGAGAGGGAAAGAGTAAATGAAACCAAGTATCTGAAGTTGTATATGGTCACCTATAGAAAATAGCATGTGTATGTGAGCTACTAGGAAAGAAAGGGTTCAAACTATAGATCCATTTATCTGAACCACCATCAAATACCCAACCAGACAAGTTGGAACATGTACCTAATAAACGTGTAAAATATAGTATGAATTGAATAATGTGATCCAAAAAGAGAGATGAAAGCTTACCATTAAATGTTCTAATGCATAAATGTTCTTAGGATCTCAGAGTTTATGCAGAGCAATTCATTTTTTTGTGCGTGTTTCACATTATTTTCTCTTGTTTTAGTGTTCCTTCATACACAGGAAAACAACACCAAAAAAAAAAAAAAACAGTACTTTTTTAGATTTTAATGGCCACCAGAAAGAAGGTAAAAAGTAAAACAGAATCTTGAATTCAGCATTGATTATGTAAACTTTTTCACATCGGCTTCAAATTCACCTTTGTTTTCTGAGCTGCTTGCTCACAATTTTCTTCGCACCTTCATAGATTTCTGAGACCCCAATGTGCTTGAGTTGAAACTTCCTTCTGGAGCCTTCCTATTGTTTGTTTCCCTGTATGGGATAAGTATTTCCAAATACAGACTAATTTTCCTTCAAAACTGTAGCAGATTGCAGAAATTCACTCATTTACATAGTCATTCATTTATTCCTTTCACACATGCTGTGTGCTAGGTACTCAGTTAGGCATTAAAGATCAGGTACGCATGGCTCCTAACCCCAGGATTTAAGAGTCTAATAAAATGAACAAAAACGTAAAACAGAATTTGTGTGTTAAGTGCAGTAGCTATTGGCATGGGGCCCCCAGAATGGGAACAATCACTCAAGCCATAGTAAGTGGGAAAGCCCCAAGCTGGGTCATAAGAAAGGCACAATAATTTTCTAGGCAACTGGTTAAAAGGCAGACTGAGTTGTATGTTGCAAAGGTGCAGAAGCATGAAAATTCATGGTATACTTAGGGAATTGTAAGTACTTTGGCATCTCTGAAGAATATATCGCATGTCAGGAAATAGAGGAGTGGAGACTGGAGAAGTAGGAGCCAGGTCATGAAGGGAATTCGGAGAAATCACATGGGCATTGAGGAGCCTTTGAAATATTTTAATCAGGAAAGTAGCATTTTTAAAAGATCATATGGAGAGCAATGTGAGGGATAAATTGGAAAGAAAAAATACCGAGAGTTAAGATGCTATTACAAATCCATTCAAGAAATAAGAGACAGAAAAAGAAAGAAAGAAAGAAAGAAAGAAAGAAAGAAAGAAAGAAAGAAA